>NC_057807.1:222280502-222460833 GCF_018294505.1 Triticum aestivum | reverse complement strand
AATCCCAAATATTCCAAAACCCTAGGGGGTGGCCCTAGATCAGAAGTTCCGCTGCCACAAGGCCTCTGTATCCACGAGATCCAATCTAGACCCCATTCCGGCACCCTACCGGAGGGGGGAATCATCTTCGGTGTCCATCTTCATCATCCCGGTGGCCACCACGATGAGGAGGGAGTAGTCCACCCTCGGGGCTGAGGGTTTGTACCAGTAGCTATGTGTTTAATCTCTCTCTCTCTCTCTCGTGTTCTTGAGATGTCACGATCTTCATGTATCGTGGGCTTCGTAAATATAGTCGGATCATATGGTGTTTCCCCCTCTCTATCTTGTTGTGATGAATTGAGTTTTTCCCTTTGAGATTTATTGTTATAGGATTGAATACTTTTATGGATTTGAGAACACTTGATATATTCTTGCAATTGAATACTCGTGGTGACAATGGGGTATCGTATTTATTCACTTAATATATGTTTTGGAATTCAACTCGCGGATTCCCGAGGTGACATTGGGGTAATCTATGCATAGGAGTTGATGAACGTTCTTGTCTTTGTTTCTCCGGTAGAAATCTTGGGGCACTCTTTGAAGTTCTTTGTGTTGGATCGAATGTTATAAATTTGAATTTGCTTTGGTGTTACTTTAGTACAAACTCTAGGATTGATCGAACGGAAAGAATAGATTTGTGTTATTTTAGTACGAACTCTTGAATAGATTGAACAGAAAGAATAGCTTTGAGGTGGTTTCATACCCTACAAACAATTCCGTCTTATATTCTCCGCTAGATAGGAACTTTGGAGTGATTCTTCATCGCACTTTGAGGGGTGGTTATATGATCCAATTATATTAGCACTGTTGAGAGATTGCACTAGCGAAAGTACGAACCCTAGGCCTCATTTTCAAGCATTGAAATACTGTTTTTGTGCCCGTTTACTATTTGCTACCTTGCTGTTTTTATTTATTCATATTATAAAAATATATTTCTACCATCCATATTACACTTTTATCACCATCTCTTCGTCGAACTAGTGCACCTATACAATTTGCCATTGTATTGGGTGTGCTAGGGACACAAGAGATTTCTTGTATTTTGTTGCAGGGTCGTTTGAGAAAGACCATCTTCATCCTACACCTCTCACGGATTGATAAACCTTAGGTCATCCACTTGAGGGAAAATTTCTACTGTCCTACAAAATTCTGCGCTTGGAGGCCCAACACGTGTCTACAAGAATAAAGTTGCGTAGTAGACATCAAGCCCCCCCCCCTTGATCATCCAGATATCGCCCATTCCATTCTCTCATGCTTGCATTAGATTTTGCTATTATATTTGATTACTCCTATTCTGATGCATACCCTGCTTTTGTACCTGCTATTCTTACCTACCTGCTTATCCTAAACTATTGATATGCCTCCATACTATGATGCGGAGCATCCCTCCATCATCCCCATGGACTCTACATCAACACATCCAACCCCACAAGGACCTATGACTCGAGCACGTGCAAGAGCTCTGGAAACCGAGGTGACTTCTCTCCTAAATGATATTTCATATGACCCTCTCGAGACATGGCTACTATCTAAGTCAGATACACTATGCGTGATTAGGTGTCAAGAAGGACCTCCCGAGGATGCATGTGGAGATGGACAAGCTGCCCACTCCACGGATGAAGAGAACCAGATGAAATGGACAAGTCACCTTCCAGGCCCCGGACATCCGGCCCAGACCCCGGACATCCGGCCCCTGGAGACACCAACACAGCAGCCGCAGCCCAGCCCCGAAGACTACAGGGCCCGGACATCCGGCCCCCAGGCCCCGGACATCCGGCCTCTCACGAAGCCCCGGACATCCGGCCCTCTGGCCAGAAATCCGGCGCCCACTCCAGAGACTACAGAAGGTGGCGCAACCGGCCCGGACATCCGGCCACCAGCCCGGACATCCGACCTCCCACGAAGCCCCGGAAATCCGGCCCCCAGCCCGGAAATCCGGCGCCTCGATCCAGGAACCACAGAAGCTAAATCATCCAGCCCGGACATCCGGCGTCTTGGCCCGGACATCCGGCGCCTCGGGAAGCCCCGGATATCCGGCCCGATGCCCGAACATCCGGCTCCTCCTGCGTGTGCACAGTGAAGGGTCGAAGCCCATGTACCCTTTCGCCCCCGTAGACTATATATACTCCATCCCCTTCCTCTTTCTAGACTTAGCATTGGATTATCTCATGTTGGTGTGAGAGCCTTTGCTCATCCACTTGGATACTTCTCCTCAGAGATCAGGACCTCTCCGGAGAAGATCCCCAAGCGGATTCAAGACCCCTCTTTAGGGAAGATCATCAAGGCCTCCTCTCGGAGAAGAACGGTGCCGTTGTATCCTTTCCCTTTGTTGATTGTGGACCATGTGTTACCTTATGTGTGTGATGATCTAGCACTCGTGTAATCGATTCTTGTTCGGTTTAGTGATTCTCTCTCGTTTCCCTCGTGTTTCCCTTTGTGATTTCCGCACGTTTCTCGTGTCTCTCCCGTGGGATCCCTCCAAACGTGAAAGATCAACCACTTAGGGTTCCGCCCTACATCATCTTGGTATCATGAGCCAGGTTGATCACGTTTTTGGAGCCCCTACCCCGTGTTTTCTAGCTTGATTTTGTTGTTTTCGTCCTAAACCTGAAAATCCCCACCAAAAATAGCCCCAATTTTTTTTGTGATTTGTTGGTGTGATGAAATTTTGTTGGATTTGGTCCATGGATTTGTGTTGCTACGTGTGGATCTAGCTTTCCCCACCCTCCCCACCCTTTTCCATCCACCAATTCGTCCGAATTTTGCCCCGGAGTTGCATTTTTCCCCGTGGAGTTCATCGTGTTCGGCCCCGATCCAGAGCCCGGACATCCGACCCGTGTCCCCGGAAATCCAGCGCCCCGGACATCCGGCTCCTGGCCCGGACATCCGGCCCCTGGGAGACAGCAACTCCACCCCCGCGCCCATTTCACCATACCCTCGCCAAATTTTGCCACCGTGCCGACGACTTCTTCCGCATACCCACAACACTTTCCACAACACCACCACCGCTCACCGCTACCTCCATTGTCGATTTTGTTACGTTTTGGTCTTTGAAATTTGAGTTGTGGTTCCCGTGTCCTATTGTGTTTCGGCTATATAGGTACGGTTCGACGCCATCATCACCACCGCTCAACTCCATCGACTACTCAACATTGCCAAGGACGGTAACTTCGATGACATCTTTGTCCTAACTTGCAATTGCATTGATAACCCACATTGCCTCATTTTGCGTAGCTTACCCATCGAGACTAGCCATTGAGTATTGCCAGCAACGTGACTTGTGCACATTTAGTGATCATACTACATAGCATACATACCATACCATAGTGGTGCATATCTTGGGATCCACTTGTGTGTCACAAAGTTGTCATAGCATACACAATTGCTATCTTGGTTCGTGAAGTTTGCATAACAAAAGAGCTCAAAAGAGAAAGAGCCACCCAAGCTTTTAAGCAAAGAGGTAAGATAAGCAAAGAGCTTATGAACAAGAACCATAGCATCATACAACATTAAGATTGTCATATTGGATCATCTTGGATCATTGCACCGAAATACCATACATATAGCATACTTGAGATAGAGATAATTGCATTTTTGCATAGTAGGTTGTGCACAAGTTTGCGTATCCGCCTATTGTGCAATCGTGCTAGCATCTCTCTAGTATTGTGCAACAAGAGAAATTTCGTGGATTCCACATTTTAGCTCACTTTTGGTTTGCACAATCCCATTTATCTATTTGCGTGTGTGTTTCCGTGTACCCATACTAGCTTGGTCTACTTGTTGCATTTGCAAATTTGTGAATCTTTTCCAACATTATTGAGTCTCGCTAACGATTGCAATCAATTTTGTGCCACCATCCTAACCAAGCTCCACCAAAAGCTTTTACTTGTGTAGGTGTGAGAACCGACAAGAATTGTTACCAAAAGTGCTATTTCATTGTCCGCATTTGAGTGAACTTGATTCACTTTCAACATCGGTCAAAGGTACATTGGTATTCGTTCTTTTCCTTCTACCACTCACATTTTGCTTGAAATGATGGATAGGCCAAGTACTTCTACAACCCCACTCTTCATCGAGCAAGATGACGACATGTCATCATACGTCACCAAGAGCCACCTATTTGGTGCACAACGAGCGTTGCATCAAGAGCAACAAGCTATGAATGACCGCATCGACAACCTCGCCACCGACTTGCGACTCTCCGAGCAACGTACAAGAGACTACTTTGACAACAAGCTCGACGCGCACAAGCAAGAAAACGATGCAAGAATGGACGAGATCCGTGCCTTGTTGGTCAACCGGCCTCCTTCTACATCCTCATACTCAAGACGGAGCCACTCAAGTCGCCACTCCGACGACTCCTTCTCCGACACAAGTACACCGTCATCGAACACTCTTCGACGAGCCGCGCGTCAAGACCGTCATGCATCTCGCAACCCGCTTCACGACAAGCATTCACAAGAGCAAGTTGATGAACAAGTTCCTCGTTCTCAATCAAATCAAGTTGCTTTTGCTCAAGCTCGAGAACGACAACGACTACGACGTCAACAAGAACAAGAACGAGCGCATCTACACCAAGAGCAACAAGATGCCGAGGCTCAACGTCTTCAACAACAACAACGAGAAGCACAAGCTCTTGAAGCGGAACGTGCCCTTCAAGCATCAAGTCGAGCTATCGCCAACCGCAATCACGAAAGGCGCAATCAAGAGGAAGCTCTTCGAGAAGAAATCCAAGAGAGGAACGGCCATCCGCGAGTGCAACGTCAAGCTCCACAAGCTCCTCCACAAGCTCCTCAAGCTCAACTTCAACCTCAAGGTCAACAAGAGCAAGTTGATCATGGACTTCATCCACGCCAAGAGCAACATGAGGATGATTACCCTCCACGTCAAGGGCATCATCAACACCATCGCCAACAACACAATGAAGAGCAACGCTATGGCAAGCTCAAATTCACAATGCCCAAGTTCAATGGAAGCAATGACCCCGAAGAATACCTCTCATGGGCATTGAAGGTCGACAAAATCTTTCGCTTGCACAACTTTGAGGAAGAGAAGAAGATCGCAATGGCATCACTAGAGTTCCAAGACTATGTGCTCATATGGTGGGAACAAGTAATTGAGCGCCGACAAGCAAGAGGTGAACCTCCAATCACCACTTGGGCTCAAATGAAGGATGTCATGAGAGCACGTTTTGTTCCAACATACTACAACCGCGATCTCTTCAAGAAGCTACAACTCCTCAAGCAAGGAACAAAGAGTGTTGAAGAATACTACAAGGAAATGGAGATTGCCATGATTCGAGCCAATGTCACGGAAGATGATGAGCAAACAATGGCACGATTCTTGAATGGACTCAATCATCCCATCAAGAAGATCGCCGACTTCCAACCCTACTCCAACCTCATTGAGCTCATGCACCAAGCTACAAAGGTGGAACGTCAAGTGCAAGATGACTTCAAGTACGCCAAGTACTCATCCAAGACCTACGGCTTCTCCAACACCCAAGCTTCAACAACTCCTCCAACATCTACCAAGCCTTCTCCAAGCAACGACGACAAGTCAAGCTACAAGAAAACTTCGGCAATCTCAAGTCGTCTTCCTCCTAATACAAGCAACTTCAAGCCGCGTGCTTCATCATCTACTCCAACCGAGGAGACCGTCAAGACAAGCTCCTTCAAGTGTTTCACTTGCGGCGGCCGATGCCACGAGTCCTATGAATGCATGAACAAGCGCACCATGATCCTCAACAAAGATGGCACATATGACTCCATTAGTGAAGAGGAGATGGAAGCACTTGAGCAAGTGGCCATGCACCGGCGCGTGAACGAGGATGAAGATGATCAAGTATTTTGTGATGAGGATTCGAGCCCCACTCTCGTTGTCTCCAAGGTCTTGACACTTCAACATCAACAAGAGGAAGACCAATGATGCCACATCTTCCACACAAAGGCCGGCATCAATGGATGATCCGTCAAGGTCATCATCGATGGAGGTAGTTGTCACAACTTGGCAAGTGAAGAACTATGCTCCAAGCTACAATTGGTCAAGAAGAAGCACCCACACCCCTACAAGGTTCAATGGCTAAGTGACTCCGGCACTATACGAGTCGAGCATACGGTCCAAGTCTCCTTCAAAATCGGTGCATATGAGGACACTTTGGAGTGTGATGTGGTCCCAATGACCGTTTGCCACCTCCTTCTTGGTCGACCATGGCAATTCGACCGTGGTGTCATCCACAATGGGCGAACCAATCACTATAGCTTCAAGATGAAAGGGAAGGAATATGTGCTACGACCTATGTCTCCTAGTCAAGTGGTAGCCGACAAACAAGCCACCCACCATAGAGAGAAGAGTGAGAAAGTGAGCCACCAAAAAGTGAGTGAGAGCCACAAGCCAAACTTGAGCGCCTCTTCGCCTAGAGAGAAAAACCTCATCCTATTTGCCACCAAAAGTGAGATGAGAGAAGTGTGTGAGAACCCATCGAGTGTGATGCACTATGTTCTTGTGTGCAAGGATGGAGAACAAAAAACTAACACCATTCACGAGCTACCTTTGGTGTTTCAAACTCTTTTGCAGGAATTTCAAGATGTTTTCCCCGATGAGCTACCTCCGGGTCTACCTCCCCTACGAGGCATTGAGCATCGAATCGACCTCATCCCCGGAGCGCCGCTTCCAAACAAAGCTCCATACCGTGTCAATCCCGAAGAAACCAAGGAGATTCAACGACAAGTACAACAACTAATCGACAACGGTCATGTACGTGAAAGCTTAAGCCCTTGTGTCGTTCCCGTCATACTTGTGCCTAAGCCCGATGGAAGTTTCCGCTTGTGTTCTGATTGTAGACCTATAAATGCTATCACCGTCCGCTATAGGCATCCCATTCCTCGCTTAGATGATATGCTTGATGAACTTAGTGGAGCCAACTTTTTCACAAAAATTGATCTAAAAAGTGGCTATTACCAAATCCGCATTCATGAGGGTGATGAATGGAAAACTGCTTTCAAAACAAAATTTGGCTTATATGAGTGGTTAGTCATGCCTATGGGTTTATCGGAAGCTCCCGGTACTTTCGTGCGTCTTATGCATCATGTGCTTCGACCTTACATTGGAATCTTTGTTGTGGTTTACTTCGACGATATTCTTGTGTTTAGCAAAACCATGAAAGAGCATCTTGATCATGTTAGGCTTGTTTTGCAAACACTTCGCAAGGAAAGTCTTTATGCCAACATGAAAAAGTGCACATTTGGTGTTGACAAAGTGGTTTTCTTGGGTTTCATTGTCTCTTCCAAGGGTGTCCATGTTGATGAAACTAAAATTGAAGCAATTAAAACTTGGCCCCAACCCACCAATTTGCAACAAGTGCGAAGTTTCCTTGGTCTTGCAGGTTTTTATCGTCGCTTTGTGAAAGATTTTAGCACAATTGCCGCTCCTTTGCATGCTTTGAGCAAGAAGAATACTCCTTTTGTTTGGGGATCTTTGCAATCAACCGCTTTTGATGAACTCAAGTCTTTGCTTACTCATGCTCCGATTCTTGCTTTGCCCAACTTTGACAAAACTTTTGAGGTTCATTGTGATGCAAGTGGTACCGGAATTGGCGGAGTTTTATTGCAAGAAAAACGAGCAATTGCATATTTTAGTGAGAAACTCTCAGGTGCTCAACTTAACTATCCAACATATGACAAAGAATTGTATGCTCTAGTGCGTGTGCTACATTTTTGGGAACATTATCTTAGACCGCATGAGTTTGTCATCCATACCGATCACGAAACGCTTAAGTACTTAAAAGGTCAAACTAAATTGAACAAGCGTCATGCCAAATGGAGTGAATTTATCGAATCTTTCCCATATGTGATCAAGTACATTAAGGGTAAGGAAAATGTAGTTGCCGATGCACTTTCTCGCATATGCACGGTTGTGACTAAACTTGAGTTGAATGTCATTGGCTTTGAGCACATAAAAGACTTGTATGCTAGTGATCCATCTTTTGCACCTCATTATGCTAAATGTTTGACACATACATCTTGGGAACATTACTACATCAAGGATGGTTATCTTATGAGAGCTAACAAACTATGCATTCCCGAGTCCTCTCTTCGTTTGCTCCTTTTGCAAGAGGCTCATGGAGGCGGACTAATGGGACACTTTGGACGCGACAAGACTTTTGCCACGCTCTCCAAGAACTACTTTTGGCCCAAGATGTTCCGCGACGTCTCACGCTTCACCACCTGATGCTCTACATGTCGCAAAGCTAAGTCTAAAGCTCAATCTCATGGTCTTTACATGCCTCTTCCTATTCCTTATCAACCTTGGGAAGACATTAGCATGGATTTTGTACTTGGTTTGCCAAGAACTCAAAATGGAAAGGATTCCGTGTTTGTTGTTGTGGATCGATTTTCTAAGATGGCACATTTCATTCCTTGCAACAAGATAGACGATGCTTCACATGTTGCAAATCTCTTTTGTAGGGAAATCTTGCGCCTCCATGGAGTACCAAAGACAATCGTCTCCGACCGCGACGTCAAGTTCTTGAGTTACTTTTGGAAGACTCTATGCGCCAAGCTCGGAATCAAGCTCTTGTTCTCATCCGCATACCATCCTCAAACCGACGGCCAAACGGAGGTGACGAACCGGACACTATCCACTCTACTTCGTGTGTTGATCAAGAAGAACATCAAGGAGTGGGAGGCATGTCTACCCATCGCCGAGTACGCCTACAACCATGCAAGACATTCGACTACCGGCAAGTCTCCCTTCGAGGTCGTCTACGGCTTCAACCCATTGTCCCCATTGGACATTCTACCTCTTCCTCTTCAAGAGCGCACCAACCTCGACGCAAATGCACGTGGAAGCTACATCAAGAAGATGCATGAAGATACAAGACACACCATC
The DNA here is from genome assembly GCF_018294505.1 of Triticum aestivum. NCBI lineage: Eukaryota > Viridiplantae > Streptophyta > Magnoliopsida > Poales > Poaceae > Triticum > Triticum aestivum. The sequence continues at coordinate 222,451,905 of NC_057807.1, read as the reverse complement.
GAGCGCCAAGTACAACGACTAGCGACCAAACTCAACATCAACAAACAACCCATGATCTTTAACATAGGCGATCTCGTGTGGCTACATCTTCGCAAGGACCGCTTCCCCAACGAACGCAAGTCCAAACTTCTACCTCGAGCCGATGGACCCTTCAAGGTGTTAGCACGCTACAACAACAACGCTTACAAGCTCGACCTACCAAGCGACAAGTACAACGTGAGTGACACCTTCAACATCAAAGACCTCTCACCTTTCCATGGTGATGAAGATCTTGATTCGAGGTCGGATCCTTTCGAAGGGAGGGGATATGATGCGGAGCATCCCTCCATCATCCCCATGGACTCTACATCAACACATCCAACCCCACAAGGACCTATGACTCGAGCACGTGCAAGTGCTCTGGAAACCGAGGTGACTTATCTCCTAAATGATATTTCATATGACCCTCTCGAGACATGGCTACTACCTAAGTTAGATACACTATGCGTGATTAGGTGTCAAGAAGGACCTCCCGAGGATGCATGTGGAGATGGACAAGCTGCCCACTCCACGGATGAAGAGAACCAGCTGAAATGGACAAGTCACCTTCCAGGCCCCGGACATCCGGCCCAGACCCCGGACATCCGGCCCCTGGAGACACCAACACAGCAGCCGCAGCCCAGCCCCGAAGACTACAGGGCCCGGACATCCGGCCCCCAGGCCCCGGACATCCGGCCTCTCACGAAGCCCCGGACATCCGGCCCTCTGGCCAGAAATCCGGCGCCCACTCCAGAGACTACAGAAGGTGGCGCAACCGGCCCAGACATCCGGCCACCAGCCCGGACATCCGGCCTCCCACGAAGCCCCGGAAATCCGGCCCCCAGCCCGGAAATCCGGCGCCTCGATCCAGGAACCACAGAAGCTAAATCATCCAGCCCGGACATCCAGCATCTTGGCCCGGACATCCGGCGCCTCGGGAAGCCCCGGACATCCGGCCCGATGCCCGGACATCCGGCTCCTCCTGCGTGTGCACAGTGAAGGGTCGAAGCCCATGTACCCTTTCGCCCCCGTAGACTATATATACTCCATCCCCTTCCTCTTTCTAGACTTAGCATTGGATTAGCTCATGTTGGTGTGAGAGCCTTTTCTCATCCACTTGGATACTTCTCCTCGGAGATCAGGACCTCTCCGGAGAAGATCCCCAAGCGGATTCAAGACCCCTCTTTAGGGAAGATCATCAAGGCCTCCTCTCGGAGAAGAACGGTGCCGTTGTATCCTTTCCCTTTGTTGATTGTGGACCATGTGTTACCTTATGTGTGTGATGATCTAGCACTCGTGTAATCGATTCTTGTTCGGTTTAGTGATTCTCTCTCGTTTCCCTCGTCTTTCCCTTTGTGATTTCCGCGCGTTTCTCGTGTCTCTCCCGTGGGATCCCTCCAAACGTGAAAGATCAACCACTTAGGGTTCCGCCCTACATCACTACCTTGTTGTTTTTATTTATTCAGATTATAAAAATATATTTCTACCATCCATATTACACTTGTATCACCATCTCTTCGTCGAACTAGTGCACCTATACAATTTGCCATTGTATTGGGTGTGCTAGGGACACAAGAGATTTCTTGTATTTTGTTGCAGGGTCGTTTGAGAGAGACCATCTTCATCCTACCCCTCTCACGGATTGATAAACCTTAGGTCATCCACTTGAGGGAAAATTTCTACTGTCCTACAAAATTCTGCGCTTGGAGGCCCAACACGTGTCTACAAGAATAAAGTTGCGTAGTAGACATCAAGCCCCCCCCCCCCTTGATCATCCAGATATTGCCCATTCCATTCTCTCATGCTTGCATTAGATTTTGCTATTATATTAGATTACTCCTATTCTGATGCATATCCTGCTTTTGTACCTGCTATTGTTACCTACCTGCTTATCCTAAACTTCTTAGTATAGGTTGGTTAGTTATCCATCAATGACCCCCCACCTTATCCTTGTTGCCCCTGCTTCATCATCAACGACTCGATCAACGTGATCGACAACCATAGCCTAACACCTCACATCACATCACACCCCCCTTTGTTGCTCGACTATGCAGATATAATATCGAGTGCCGAGGGTGATACCTCGTAACGCACTCCTGATGATAATTTGGTAGTGTAGCTATTCGGTTGTGGTCATCGAGGGTGATTCCTCCTTGACCACTCCAGATACGACTGTTGGGGAAAGTAGCAATAATTCAAAATTTTCCTACGTGTCACCAAGATCAATCTAGGAGATGCTAGCAATGAGAGAGAGAGGGAGTGCATCTTCATACCCTTGAAGATCGCTAAGCGGAAACGTTACAAGAACGCGGTTGATGAGGTCGTACTTGCGGCGATTCAAATCACGGAAGATCCGATATAGCGCCGAACGGACGGCGCCTCTGCGTTCAACACACGTACAGCCCAAGGACGTCTCCTCCTCCTTGATCCACCAAGGGGAGAGGATAAGTTGAGGGAGAGCCCCGGCAGCATGGCGATGTGGTGGTGGAGCTTGTGGTCTCCTGCAGGGCTTTGCCAAGCACTACGGAGGAGGAGAAGGTGTTGGAAGAGGGAGGGGCTGCACCAGGGGAAGGGGTGTGGCTGCTGAGGGAGTCATGGACTAGGGGGTGTCCGGATAGCCGGACTATCATCATCGGCCGGACTCCAAGACTATGAAGATACAAGATTGAAGACTTCGTCCCGTGTCCGGATGGGACTTTCCTTGGCGTGGAAGGCAAGCTTGGCGATACGGATATGTAGATCTCCTACCATTGTAACCGACTCTGTGCAACCCTAGCCCTCCCCGGTGTCTATATAAACCGGAGGGCTTTAGTCCGTAGGACAACAACCATTACAACAATCATACCATAGGCTAGCTTTTAGGGTTTAGCCTCCTTGATCTCGTGGTAGATCCACTCTTGTACTACCCATATCATCAATATCAATCAAGCAGGAGTAGGGTTTTACCTCCATCGAGAGGGCCCGAACCTGGGTAAAAACATCGTGTCCCTTGTCTCCTGTTACCATCCGCCTAGACGCACAGTTCGGGACCCCCTACCTGAGATCCGCCGGTTTTGACACCGACATTGGTGCTTTCATTGAGAGTTCCTCTGTGTCGTCACCGATAGGCTTGATGGCTTCTTCAATCAACAACAACGCCGTCCAGGGTGAGACTTTTCCCCCCGGACAGATCTTCGTATTCGGTGGCTTCGCACTATGGGCCAATTCACCTGGCCATCTGGAGCAGATCGAAAGCTACGCCCCTGGCCATCAGGTCAGATCTGGAAGCCTAAACTTCACGGCGAATATCCACGGAGACTTGATCTTCGATGGATCCAAGCCGCAGCCGAGCGTGTCGCACTGTCACGATGGGCATGATCTAGCTCTGCCGCCGGACAGTACCTTGGAGGCCACACACGAATTCGCTCCGACCAGTAGTTCAGAGCCGATCACGCAGATCGAGGACAGGTGGCTGGACACCACCTCGGGGGCTGCAACTTCTACGGTGATAGAGCCGAACACTGACCCTGTCCCTTATAAAGCTCGTGACTCCAAGGCGCCGGACTCCACACCGGACTCCGAACCTCCTACGCCCCCGCCAATCGAATCCGATTGGGCGCCGATCATGGAGTTCACCGCTGCGGACATCTTTCAGCACTCACCCTTTGGCGACATCCTAAATTCGCTAAAGTATCTCTCGCTATCCGGAGAGCCCTGGCCGGACTATGGCCAGGATGGTTGGGATGCGGACGATGAACAAATTCGAATCCCACCCACCACCCACTTTGTAGCCACTGTCGACGATCTAACCGACATGCTAGACTACGACTCCGAAGACATCGACGGTATGGACGACGATGCCGGAGACGATCAAGAACCAGCGCTCACCAAACACTGGAAGGCCACCCCAACCCATGGCATATATATGGTGGACACCCCAAAAGGAAGCGATAACGAGGAACAACGGGGCGCGGCACAGGATAATCCCGCCGACAAATAGCCAAAACGGCGACGTACACGCCGCCCTAAGTCCCGCCTTGACACAAACAACATTCCTAATGACCAAGCAATAGAGCAGGGCAAACCAGTGGACGACGAACATGCAACCAAGCAACCGTCCGAACAGGACGAATCGAATAATCAATCCATACCCGGCGAAACCAACAGTCCAGACGACCTCACGCCGGACAGACCACTGGAGCATAAGAACCTTCACAAAAGACTCTTCGCCACTACAAGAAGTCTGAAGAAGGAAAAACGGAAGCTCAAAACAGCGGAAGACATACTCAGAATGAGGTGGAGCAAAGTACTCAAGACCGCAGATAAATATGGCAATGGCCACCAAACAAAGAGCTACCCAAAGCGCAAGCTGCTACCAGAATTTGACGAGGAAGCCATAGAGCCCCCACAGTCAAAGAACAAAGAGGCCGCCTGGCCGGATAGACGACCAGATGGCAGGCCAAAAGCGACAAGCGGCGCCGCACACAAGCCAACTCATGATCCTGGGAAAACAGATGGCCTAGCCAGGTCCATTTATGGGCCAAAAAAGAGGGCCCCAGGAAGCAACACAACACGCCAAGTGTTCGAAGACAGCGGCACACCCAAATACAGGGGCGCCGCACACCAACTATGTTTCACCAATGAGGTGCTGGATCATGAGTTTCCAGCAGGGTTCAAACCCATAAACATAGAGGCATACGACGGAACAACAGACCCTGGAGTCTGGATAGAGGATTACATACTACACATACACATGGCTAGAGGAGATGATCTCCACGCCATAAAATATCTACCCCTCAAGCTCAAAGGGCCAGCTCGGCATTGGCTCAAAAGTCTCCCAGAAAACACTGTTGGAAGTTGGGAAGAGCTCGACGACGCGTTTAGAGCAAATTTTCAAGGGACTTATGTCCTTCCTCCGGATGCAGACGATTTAAGTCACATAACTCAACAGCCCGGAGAGTCAGCGCGCAAATTCTAGAACAGGTTCCTTACCAAAAAGAACCAAATAGTCGACTGTCCGGACACCGAAGCCTTAGCAGCTTTTAAACACAATGTCTGAGACGAATGGCTCGCCGGGCACCTCGGCCAAGAGAAGCCGAGGACAATGGATGCGCTAACAAGCCTCATGACCCGCTTTTGCGCGGGGGAAGACAGCTGGCTAGCAAGATGCAGCACCAGCGACCCGAGTACATCCGAGATCAGAGATGGAAACGAAAAATCACGGCACAGAAAGGATCAGCGCCGGAATAAAGAAAAAAGCCCAAAGAACACGGCGGTCAACGCCGGATTCAAAAGCTCGCGGCCAAATAATAAAACACTACCTCTTAAGGACAACAGTGACGAGCTCTCCAACCTAAACAAAATTTTGGATTGGATATGTCAAATCCACAGTACCTCCGGGAGGCCTGCAAATCACACCCACCGAGATTGTTGGGTTTTTAAACAGTTCGGCAGACTCAACGCCGAACACAAGGGGCTCAACGCGCCAAGCGAGGACGACGACGAACCCCACCAGCAGAGCACTGGAAAACAAAAGACTTTCCCACAAGAAGTCAAAGCAGTAAACTCACTCCATGTGATAGTACGGAAAAACAATGTGGCACCCGCTAAGATAGGTGTCGCACGGTCCACCCCAGCGGAACCTCGAGATTGGATGTCAAAACCAATCACCTTTGACCACCTGGATTATTCCAGAAGTGTTCGAAACGCAGGATGGACTGCTCTGATATTGGATCCTATAATCGATGGACTACAATTTACACAAGTCCTGATGGACGGCGGCAGCGATTTAAACCTGCTATATCCGAACACAATCCGCAAGTTGAGGATAGACCTTACTAAAATTCAACATAGCCACACTTCCTTTAAGGGAGTGACGCCAGGCCCTTAAGCCAAGTGCACAGGCTCCTTATCACTAGAAGTTGTGTTCGGGTCACCTGACAACTTCCGACGCGAAAAGCTAATCTTTCATGTCGCCCCATTCAAAAGTAGTTATCAAGCACTATTGGGACATGAAGCTTTTGTCCGCTTTAACGCAATACCACATTACGTGTCTCTTACACTTAAAATGCCCGGTCCACGCGGCATCATTTCATTACAAGGTCGTTTAAGACCCCAGACACGGCTAGACGAGTCCGGAATAAATAAACTAGGGGCTCCCTAGCCACACACCCCTTCACAAGGGGATGTGCATATAAGCAATAATGAACAACGTGCACACCCGTCCAGGATACGGCACAATGGAGACACAGGCGCAGACGTGCAGTAGGGACCCGTTGCAAGGATTCTTTTCAGATTAAGACCCTGCGTAAACCTTTTTTACTGCCTCTTGTTGCTATAATCCCCTAGTTTTTCATTATAACCAGAGAGGAGACTGACGTTTTGGCATCGGCCGCGTCAGAGGATCTCGCCCGTACCTGGACACTAGGGGCATAGGGCTTTATTCTGCCCGTTATTATAAAGACCGAACACCTTAGGGAGTGTTCGGTGTCTCGAGTTAGGCCTTATATGCATCAGCTCCGAATCATGTCTCTGGTCAAATGTTGGGTTTGCCCGGCTCCTGTGTTTTGCTGCCTTACGTTCCGTATCATCGGCTAACGCGGCACCAGGAGAACTACGGCGATTGTGCCCCAGTTCGGCTGGGCGAGCACCTCAGTAGAGAAAGCCGAAAACTGACTGTCATGATACAGCGAGAGACTGGTCAACCACTCGATCGACCACAGGAATGTTAGAATTCCTCCGCTTGGACGAAGGACCGTTTCCCGGTCAGGCACATACGCGCCCCGAATTCGGATAGCGCGGTGCCCCCAAGGGCTATATAGTAGCCCCACCCTCGAACTCCTATGGCTAAGTGAAAGTGATAAAGCATTATAGTCCGGTTGCCTCGTTTGCTACGCTACCACCTCCTTCACAGGACCGAGACGTCGGATTAAGTGTGAAAACGCGCTATTTTTGCGAACACCCCCGCACCTTGTGCGTGGGGGCCGAAGCCGACGACTGCCATCTTTCAGGTTATACACACGTATACGTAAACGGCCGCATAGGAGATATTTCAATACTTGAACGCACAAGTATAAAAAGTGCCTACATCATAAACATTGTAAACATTGTTTTACAAAATAAAGCGTTCATTTGAACGTGACATTTTTCGAGCACTGCGACTCTATTACACGAGCACCACGCAGAACTTCCCCAAAATAGTGCTCGACGGGTAACCGGCTCTCGTCCGAACCCTGGGTCGCAACAGCGGTGGCATCCATCTCTGTCCAATGTGTCTTCACATGGGCGAGTGCCATCCGTGCACCCTCTATGCAGGCCGACCGCTTCATCGCCTTGATATGCGGCACCGCCCCAAGAAATTGCTGCAATAAGCCAAAATAGCTATTCGGCTTGGGCCTATCCGGCCAGACATGATTCACGATATCCGTCATGGCAAGCCCGGACAACCTATTCAGCTCAGCCCACTCGGCCAACCGGTCGGTCAGCGGAAGTGAACGCTCCGGACTATGGAATTGAGACCAAAACATCTCTTCCATCTTGTGATCCTTCTGGCTTTGGAAGTGCACAACGGCATCCGCCGCACTCGCTGCTAAGTCCATATAAGGATCTTCCGGACCCCACAGCTGGCCAAGCTGAGCATACTTTGGATCCGTAAACCTTCGGCGCAGCAGAAAAGGCTTGCCAGCCACAATGTCTCCGGCCTGGCGCAGCTCTTCCTTTATAGCCCGCATCGCAGAACGGGCATCCTTGGCTTCGGCGGTGGCCCTCCCCAGGTCTTCTCGTCCCGCTAGGCGCTCCTTTTCAAGAGCCTCATTGCGGTCGGTAGCATCTTTTAACTTCACGGCCATTTTGGCCATCTCCTCCCTGCTTCGGCAGTGTGCAACCCTTTCGGCTTCTAACTCCTCGGCCGCCTTCGAGGCAGCCGCATCACTCCTTCTGGCTTGCTCCTTGGCTTGAGCAAGTTCTGCCCGAAGGATTTCCACAGCAGCGGCACAGTCTGCATCAAGCACAAATATTGTAAGGAGTGGGCTTCGGTTCCCTTACTAAGTGACCGCAAAGAAACACTTACCTTGCGACTCATCAAGTCGCCTGTTGACTAGCGCGATGTCCGCATCCGCAACGTCGAGTTGCCGCTTTAGTTCAGCAACTCCATCAGTCCGGCTGGCCCCCGGACGATCCGCCACCTGTATAGGAACGGCGAAAATTGAAACATGCGATTTTGATCCTCGGCACGCTGTCGCTTTCGACAACCTACAGAGTCTCAGGGGCTACTATCTATACAGGGCGCACTTTTATGTGCAAAACTGTCAAAAAGGTGTGTCATTTTTACGTACCTCAAACCCCGCCAGCAAACTCCTGACGGCATTATGCAATCCGCTTTCGGCGGACGAAATCCTTCCCATCACCATACTCATCAATGCACGGTGATCTTCTGAGATTGACGCCCTCTCAAGTAGATCCTTCAGCTCCCCCGGCCGAACTCTAGTCGGCGCCGAACTCTTCGGCTCGGCCGGGCTCGGGGATACCCTCCGTGATGACACTTCAGGCTCGTCCGCCCTATCCGACGGCGCAGCAGACGGAGGCGTCTCGCTCTCCACCATCTCCGGACGAAGGTCCCCCGAAGACGAGCTCATCTGAGAAGGTCGGAGATCCGAACTACAAGGTAAAAATTTTGGTTATCCTCAGAAGCACAAATAGGGATGTCTCTTATTACCGAACTCCCTTTTTTCTACTCACGGCTTGCTGGAGGGCTGATTCTTTAGGGGAGACTATGCGGCCGGGACCTCCCCGGACGCAGGACCCTCTGGTGAAGATTTCTTCCCCCGCTTAGGGGCTTTGGCCTCCGGGTCTTCGGAGGTGGTCCTCTTCTCCCCCTGGAGGGAGGGATTCTCGATCCCCCCTTCTTCAAGAGCCTCCTTGGGCGAGGTGGTATCTCCCCTATTTTCCCCTTCGCCTTCTTCTGAAGGCGCAACCTCCAGCATCCTGACCATCACGGGATCCGGCGCGGTCTCTGGGAGGGGGGCCGGACACCGTATCAGCTTTGCTTGCGCTATCCACTCCTGTAAAAAGGGCAACGGGTTAAAATGTGAATCATAGAAAGGCAAACAAACGGTATGTCCGGACTCGGAGCTACTTACTTGTGTATCCGGGCGATTGCAGCTTAGGCCGGCATCCTCGGTCAATTCCGGACACGCCTCTCGTGATCCGAAGAATAATTTGTACATCTCCACGGGTGTCATACCCATGAAGTGTTGAAGAATCCGCGGTCCCTCCGGATTAAACTCCCACAGCCGGAGAGGGCGGCATTTGCAGGGCAGGAGACGCCTAATCAGCATGACCTGCATTACCACAACCAGATCGATCTCCCTCGTTTGGAGCTCTCGAATCCGGCCCTGCAGTAGGGGCACGTCCTTTGATGGCCCCTAGTTGAGCCCTTGGTTGACCCACGACATCAACCGTCGTGGAGGTCCCGAGCGAAATAAGGGCGGCGGCTTCTGCCTGCTGCCCTTCGGAGCGGTGATATAGAACCACTCCTGCTGCCACAAGCCGAGCTCCTCTTGGAAGGAGCCCTCGGGCCACGGGGCATCGGCCCTCCTGCTTATGGCTGCCCCGCCGCACTCTGCTTGACGCCCCCCGACCATCTTCGGCTCCACATTGAAGGTCTTCAGCCACAGTGGGGGGTGACGTGGAGGAAGGCTTCGCAGACAACAATAAATGCGGAAATATGGAGGATGGACTCCGGAGCCAAGTCGTGGAATTCCAACCCATAGTAGAACATGAGCCCTCTCACGAAAGGATCCGTCGGGAAGCCTAAACCCCGACGGAGGTGGGATACAAAGAAGACGTACTCGCTGGGCTCGGGGGTGGGGATGGCCTGCCCTTCGGCGGGCAGCCTATGCGAAATCTCATAAGACAGGTACTTGGCCTCTCGCAGCTTTAGCACGTCCTCCTCCTTGACGGAGTAGGGCATCCACCGGCCCTGAAGGTCGGAGCCGGACATTGTTGAAGGTCCGAAGCGCTCGAATCTGGGGCTCTAGGTGCTGGAACTTGGAGCAAGGAGAAGATTCGACGGGGGATTGAAGAAAAGAAACGAGCCGTGGTCCTATTATAAAGAGGGAGAATACCAAGAGCCGTCTCCGTGACCGTTCGGGACTCGCCTTCGATAGAGGGGGCGTGGCGACGGGCGCGGTTGGGTTACCCACGTCCGTATTGATGAGAATCCCGGAATAAGGGGAACACGATCTCTGCTTCGACAAGACGTGCCAAGGAAACCGCTTCGCTAAATGCGCTGAGGTGGTATAATAAAAAACGATTCAAGTAAAGGCTTGGAAGTGGCTTGACGTCATGCCACGAAATACGTCAGCAGATTGATCCTGTGTACATATTATTCTCTCTACGGTGAAATGCGGAAATTATTTTGCAGAGCCGGACACTATCCTGGTGTTCGCAATCTTCTATGAATTATTCGGAGGAGGAACCCGCCTTGCAATGTCGAACAATATGCGCGCCGGACTCATCGTCATTGAAGCCTGGTTCAGGGGCCACTGAGGGAGTCCTAGACTAGGGGGTGTCCGGATAGCCGGACTATCATCATCGGCCGGACTCCAAGACTATGAAGATACAAGATTGAAGACTTCGTCCCGTGTCCGGATGGGACTTTCCTTGGTGTGGAAGGCAAGCTTGGCAATACGGATATGTAGATCTCCTACCATTGTAACCGACTCTGTGTAACCCTAGCCCTCCCCGGTGTCTATATAAACCGGAGGGCTTTAGTCCGTAGGGCAACAACCATTACAACAATCATACCATAGGCTAGCTTTTAGGGTTTAGCCTCCTTGATCCCATGGTAGATCCACTCTTGTACTACCCATATCATCAATATCAATCAAGCAGGAGTAGGGTTTTACCTCCATCGAGAGGGCCCAAACCTGGGTAAAAACATTGTGTCCCTTGTCTCCTGTTACCATCCGCCTAGACGCACAGTTCGGCACCCCCTACCCGAGATCCGCCGGTTTTGACACCGACAGCTGCCCTCTCTCTCCCTCACTATATATAGGGGGAAGGGGAGGAGCAGGCGCCCTAGGATTTCCCTAGGGGAGGGTCGGCGGCCACAGGGGAAACCCTAGATGGGTTTGGGCGCCCCCACCCCTAGGAAACTTGCCCCCACCTCTCCAGGTTACGTGAGATGGGGTGGGAGGGGCGCACAGCCCCTTAGTTGGCTGATGTGCCCCATCCCCTTGGCCCATAAGGCCCCCCAACGCTTGTCTGGGACTCCGAAACCCCTTTCGGACATGCTGGTCGTCACCCGGTACCCGTGGAATAATTCCAGACTTCAATACCCTTCGTCCAATATATCGATCTTCACCTCCAGACCATTCCGGAGTTCCTCGTCACATCCGGATCTCATCCGGGACTCTGAACAACCTTCAGTAACCACATACTATTTCCCATAACAACTCTAGCGTCACCAAACCTTAAGTGTGTAGAACCTACGGGTTCGGGAACCATGCAAACATGACCGAGACGTTCTCCGGCCAATAACCAACAGCGGGATCTAGATACCCATGTTGGCTCCCACATGTTCCACGATGATCTCATCGGATGAACCATGATGTCGGGGATTCAATCAATCCCGTCTACAATCCCCTTTGTCCATCGGTATGTTACTTGCCCGAGATTCGGCCGTCGGTATCCCCATACCTCGTTCAATCTCATTACCGGCAAGTCTCTTTACTCGTTCCGTAACGCATGATCCCGTGACTAACTCCTTAGTCACATTGAGGTCATTATGATGATGCATTACCGAGTGGGCCAGAGATACCTCTCCGTCATACGGACTGACAAATCCCAGTCTTGATTCGTGCCAACCCAATAGACACATTCGAAGATACCTGTAGTGCACCTTTATAGCCACCCAGTTACATTGTGATGTTTGGTACACCCAAAGGATTCCTACGGTATCCGGGAGTTGCACAATTTCATGGTCTAAGGAAATTATACTTGACATTATAAAAGCTCTTAGCAAACAAACTACACGATCTTGTGCTATGCTTAGGATTGGGTCTTGTCCATCACATCATTCTCCTAATGATGTGATTCCGTTATCAATGACATCCAATGTCCATGGTCAGGAAACCATAACCATATATTGATCAACGAGCTAGTCAACTAGAGGGTCACTAGGGACATGTTGTGGTCTATATGTTCACACATGTATTGCGGTTTCCGGTTAATACAATTATAGCATGAACAACATACAATTATCATGAACAAGGAAATATAATAATAACCATTTTATTATTGCCTCTAGGGCATATTTCCAACAGTCTCCCACTTGCACTAGAGTTAATAATCTAGTTCACATCACTATGTGATTGTAACGAATCCAACACCCATGGGGTTTGATCATATCTCGCTTGTGAGAGAGGTTATTAGTCAACAGGTCTGAACCTTTCAGATCCGTGTGTGCTTTACAAATCTCTATGTCATTTTGTAGATGCAGCTACCACGCGCTATTTGAAGCTATTCCAAATAACTACTCTACTATATGAATCCGGTTTACTACTCAGAATCATCCGGATTAGTGTCGAAGTTTGCATCGACGTAACCCTTTATGACGAACTCTTTTACCACCTCCATAATCGAGAAAAATTCCTTAGTCCACTAAGGATAACTTTGACCATTGTCCAGTCATCCATTCCTGGATCACTCTTGTACCCCTTGACCGACTCATGGCAAGGCACACTTCAGGTGCGGTACACAGCACAACATACTGTAGAGCCTATGCCTAAAGCATAGGGGACGACCTTCATCCTTTCTCTCTCTCCTGCCGTGGTCAGGTCTTGAGTCTTACTCAATACTCATACCTTATAACACAACCAAGAACTCCTTTGTCGATCTATTTTGAACTCCTTCAAAATCTAGTCATGGTATGTATTCATTTGAAAGTACTATCAAGCGATTTTGATCTATCCTTATAGATCTTGGTGCTCAATGTTCAAGTAGCTTAATTCAGGTTTTCCATTGAAAAACACCTTTCAAACAACCCAATATGCTTTCTAGAAATTCTACATCATTTCGAACAACAATATGTCAACAGCATATACTCATCAGAAATTCTATAGTGCTCCCACTCACTTCTTTGGAAATACAAGTTTCTCATAAACTTTGTATAAACCCAAAATCTTTGATCATCTCATCAAAGCGTATATTCCAACTCCGAGATGCTTACTCCAGTCCTTAGAAGGATTGCTGGAGCTTTGCATACTTGTTAGCATCTTTTAGGATTGACAAAACCTTCTGGTTGTATCACATACAACCTTTCCTCAAGAAAATCATCAAGGAAACAATGTTTTGACATCCTATATGCAAGATTTCATAAATAATGCAATAACTGCTAATAGAATTCCAACAGACTCTTAGCATCGCTACGACTGAGAAAGTCTCATCGTAGTCAACTCCTTGAACTTGTCGGAAAACATCTTAGCGACAAGTCGAGCTTTCTTAATGGAGACACTTCCCATCATTGTTCGTCTTCCTTTTAAAATCCATCTGTACCCAACATCCTTGCGACCATCAAGTAGTTCTTCCAAAGTCTACACTTTGTTTTCATACATGGATCCTCTCTCGGGTTTTATGGCCTCAAGCCATTCATTGGAATCCGGGCCCACCATCGCTTCTCCATTGCTCGTAGGTTCATTGTTGTCTAGTAACATGACCTCCAAGACAGGATTACCATACCACTCTGAAGTAGTATGCATCCTTGTCGACCTACGAGGTTTGGTAGTGACTTGATCCGAAGTTTCATGATCAATTTCATCAGCTTCCACTTCAATTGGTGTAGGCGCCACAGGAACAACTTCATGAGCCCTGCTACACACTAGTTGAAGTGACGGTTCAATAACCTCATCAAGTCTCCACCATCCTCCCACTCAATTCTTTCGAGAGAAAATTTTCCTCGAGAAAGGACCCGTTTCTAGAAACAATTCCTTTTGCTTCTGGATCTGAAATAGGAGGTATACCCAACTGTTTTGGGTGTCCTATGAAGATGCATTTATCCGCTTTCGGTTCGAGCTTATCAGGCTAGAACTTTTCCACATAGGCGTCACAGCCCCAAACTTTTAAGAAACGACAGCTTAGGTTTCTCTAAACCATAGTTCATACGGTGTCATCTCAACGGAATTAGGTGGTGCCCTATTTAAAGTGAATGCGGTTGTCTCTAATGCCTAACCCATAAACGATAGTGGTAATTCGATAAGAGACATCATGGTATGCACCATATCCAATAGGGTGCATTTGTGATGTTCGGACACACCATCACACTATGGTGTTCTAGGCGGTATTAGTTGTGAAACAATTTCCACAATGTCGTAATTGTGTACCAAACTTGTAACTCAGATATTCATCTCTATGATCATATCATAGACATTTTATCCTCTTGTCACCACGATCTTCAACTTCACTCTGAAATTACTTGAACCTTTCAATAATTCAGACTTGTGTTTCATCAAGTAAATATACTTAGCATCTACTCAAATCATCTATGAAGTAAGAACATAACGATATCCACTGCGTGCCTCAGCACTCATTGGACTGCACACATCAAAATGTATTACTTCCAACAAGTTTCTTTCTTGTTCCATTTCATTGAAAACAAGGCCTTTCAGCAATCTTTCCCATGTGGTATGATTTGCATGTCTCAAGTGATTCAAAATCAAATGAGTCCAAACGATCCATCTGCATGGAGTTTCTTCATGCGTATATACCAATAGACATGGTTCGCATGTCTCAAACTTTTTCAGAAAGTAGTGAGTCCAAAGATCCATCAACATGGAGCTTCTTCATGCGTTTATACCAATATGACTCAAATGGCAGTGCCACAAGTAGGTGGTACTATCATTACTATCTTATATCTTTTGGCATGAACATGTGTATCACTACGATCGAGATTCAATAAACCATTCATTTAGGTGCAAGACCATTGAAGGTATTATTCCAATAGACAGAGTAACCATTATTCTCCTTAAATGAATAATCGTATTGCGATAAACATAATCCAATCATGTCTATGCTCAACGCAAACACCAAATAAAAATTATTTAGGTTTAACACCAATCCCGATGGTAGAGGGAGTGTGCGATGTTTGATCACATCAACCTTGGAAACACTTCCAACATATATCGTCATCTCACCTTTAGCTAGTCTCTGTTTATTCCGTAGCTTTTTATTTCGAGTTACTAATGCTTAGCAACCGAACCGGTATCTAATACCCTGGTGCTACTAGGAGTACTAGTAAAGTACACATTAATATAATGTATATTCGATATACTTCTGTCGACCTTGCCAGCCTTCTCATCTACCAAGTATCTAGGGTAGTTCTGCTTCAGTGACCGTTCCCCTCATTACAGAAGCACTTAGTCTCGGGTTTAGGTTCAACCTTGGGTTTCTTCACTAGAGCAGCAACTAATTTGCCGTTTCATGAAGTATCCCTTCTGCCCTTGCCCTTCTTGAAACTAGTGGTTTTACTAACCATCAACAATTGATGCTCCTACTTGATTTCTACTTTTGCGGTGTCAAACGTCGCGAATAGCTCAAGGATCATCATATCTATCCCTGATATGTTATAGTTCATCACGAAGCTCTAGTAGCTTGGTGGCAGTGACTTTGGAGAACCATCACTATCCCATCTGGAAGATTAACTCCCACTCGATTCAAGCGACTGTAGTACTCAGACAATCTGAGCACATGCTCAACGATTGAGCTTTTCTCCCTTAGTTTGCAGGCTAAGAAACTTGTCGGAGGTCTCATACCTCTTGACGTGGGCACGAGTCTGAAATCACAATTTCAGCTCTCGGAACATCTCATATGTTCCGCAATGTTTCAAAAACATCTTCGGCGCCCCAATTCTAAACCGTTTAGCATTACGCACTGAACTATCATGTAGTCATCAAAACGTGTATGTCAGATGTTCGCAACATCCACAAACGATGCTCGAGATTCAGCACACCGAGCGGTGCATTAAGGACATAAGCCTTCTGTGCAGCAATGAGGACAATCCTCAGTATACAGACCCAGTCCGCATAATTGCTACTGTCAACTTTCAACTAAATTTTCTCTAGGAACATATCTTAAACAGTAGAACTAAAGCGTAAGCTACGATATAATTTGCAAAGACCTTTTGACTATGTTCGTGATAATTAAGTTCATCTAACCAAAAAATTTAATGAACTCCCACTCAGATAGACATCCCTCTACTCATCTAAGTGATACCTGATCCGAATCGACTAGGCCGTGTCCGATCATCATGTGAGACGGACTAGTCATCAACGGTGAACATCTCCATGTTGATCGCATCTACCATACGACTCATGTTCGACCTTTTGGTCTCTCGTGTTCCGAGGCCATGTCTGTACATGCTAGGCTCGTCAAGTCAACCTAAGTGTTTCGCATGTGTAAATCTGGCTTACACCCGTTGTATGCGAACATTAGAATCTATCATACCCGATCATCACGTGGTGCTTCGAAACAACGAACCTTCACAAGGGTGCACAGTTAAGGGGAACACTTTCTTAAAATTTTAGTGAGGGATCATCTTATTTATGCTACCGTCGTTCTAAGAAATTAAGATGTAAACATGACAAACATCACATGCAAATCATAAAGTGACATGATATGGCCAATATCATCTTGCGCCTTTGATCTTCATCTTCGAGGTGCGGCATGATCACCATCGTCACTGGCATGACACCATGATCTCCATCATCGTGTCTTCATGAAGTTGTCTCGTCAACTATCACTTCTACTACTATGGCTAACGGTTAGCAATAAAGTAAAGTAATTACATGCCATTTTCATTGGCACGCAGGTCATACAATAGATTAAGACAACTCCTATGGCTCATGCCATTTGTCATACTCATCGACATGAAAGTCGTGATTCCTATTACAAGAACATGATCAATCTCATACATCACATATATCATTCATCACATCCTTTTGGCCATATCACATCACATAGCATACCCTGCAAAAACAAGTTAGACGTCCTCTAATTGTTGTTGCATGTTTTATGTGGCTGCTATGGGTTTCTAGCAAGAACGTTTCTTACCTACGCGAAAGCCACAATGTTGATACGCCAATTGCTATTTACCCTTCATAAGGACCCTTTTCATTGAATCCGATTCGACTAAAGTGGGAGAGACAGACAACCGCTAGCCACCTTATGCATAAAGTGCATGTCAGTCGGTGGAACCTGTCTCACGTAAGAGTACATGTAAGGTCGGTCTGGGCCGCTTCATCCCACAATGCCACCGAATCAAGGTAGGACTAGTAACGGTAAACAAATTGAACAAACCATCACCCACAACTACTTGTGTTCTACTCGTGCATAGGATCTACGCATAGACCTAGCTCATGATGCCACTGTTGAGGAATGTACGTGTCACCAAGATCAATCTAGGAGATTCTAGCAACGAAAGAGAGAGGGAGTGCATCTTCACACCCTTGAAGATCGCTAAGCGGAAGCGTTACAAGAACGCGGTTGATGGAGTCGTACTTGCGGCGATTCAAATCGCAGAAGATCCGATCTAGTGCCGAACGGACGGCGCCTCCGCGTTCAACACACGTACAGCCCGAGGACATCTCCCTCTTCTTGATCCAGCAAGGGGAGAGGAGAAGTTTAGGGAGAGCTCTGGCAGCACGACGGCGTGGTGGTGGAGCTTGTGGTTCTCCTGCAGGGCTTCGCCAAGCACTACGGAGGAGGAGGAGATGTTGGAAGAGGGAGGGGTTGTGCCAGGGGAAGGGGTGCGGCTGCCCTCTCTCTCCCTCACTATATATAGGGGGAAGGGGGGAGGATGAGGCACCCTAGGGTTTCCCTAGGGGAGGGGCAGCGGCCACAGGGGAAACCCTAGATGGGTTTGGGCGCCCCCACCCCTAGGAAACTTGCCTCCCAAGATGGGAGGGCGGCTGCCCTAGGGGAGGCACCCCACCTCTCCAAGCTACGTGAGATGAGGTGGGAGGGGTGCACAGCCCCTTAGTGGGCTGATGTCCCATCCCCTTGGCCCATAAGGCCCCCCAATGCTTGCCGGGGCCTCCGAAACCCCTTTCGAACACGCTGGTTGTCACCCGGTACCCCCGGAACAATTCCGGACTTCAATACCCTTCGTTCAATATATCGATCTTCACCTTCGGACCATTCCAGAGTTCCTCGTCACGTGCGGGACCTCATCCGGGACTCCGAACAACCTTCGATAACCACATACTATTTCCCATAACAACTCTAGCGTCACCAAACCTTAAGTGTGTAGACCCTATGGGTTCGGGAACCATGCAGACATGACCGAGACGTTCTCCAGCCAATAACCAACAGTGGGATCTGGATACCCATGTTGGCTCCCACATGTTCCACGATGATCTCATCAGATGAACCCCGATGTCGGGGATTCAATCAAACCCATATACAATCCCCTTTGTCCATCGGTAGATTCGATCGTCGGTATCCCCATACCTCGTTCAATCTTGTTACTGGCAAGTCTCTTCACTCGTTCCGTAACGCATGATCCCCTGACAAACTCCTTAGTCAAATTTACCTCATTATGATGATGCATTACCAAGTGGGCCCAGAGATACCTCTCCGTCATATAGAGTGACAAATCCCAGTCTCGATTCGTGCCAACCCCACAGACACTTTCGGAGATACCTGTAGTGCACCTTTATAGCCACCCAATTACATTGTGACATTTGGTACACCCAAAGCATTCCTACGGTATCCGGGAGTTGCACAATCTCATGGTCTAAGGAAATGATACTTGACATTAGAAAAGCTCTTAGCAAACGAGCTACATGATCTTGTGCTATGCTTAGGATTCGGTCTTGTCCATCACATCATTCTCCTAACGATGGATCCCGTTAACAATGACATCCAATGTCCATGGTCAAGAAACCATAACCATCTATTGATCAGCAAGCTAGTCAACTAGAGGCTCACTAGGGACATGTTGTGGTCTATATGTTCACACATGTATTACGGTTTCCGGTTAATACAATTATAGCATGAACAACAGACAATTATCATGAACAAGGAAATATAATAATAACCATTTTATTATTGCCTCTAGGGCATATTTCCAACAACGACTCTGTCGTGCAACCCCTCAAGTGTGAACCTCGAGGGTGGTTCCTCTTACATTCACCTTGATGATTACATCGAGTGGAATCCATCGAGGGTGATTCCTCGGGTTTCCTCCATGATGTTATGGACACACGGTTACCCAGACTTTACTTGAGACTGTTGTTGAAGTCGGGTCGGCCCTGAGGGGTACCCGTGAGTTGATGTGAAAGTTGGGCGGGCCCGTAGAGCACCCGCGAGTTTTCTACGAGGCACGGCCGGGCATTCTGGGCCCTTGCCATAAGTCCACGAGACGGGGCGACGGGGTCACATTATCGTGAGTCTCTTCTTGTCTCCATGAGCCCCTAATGCAGTAACAGGTTTGGGCATTTTTCTGGAGTTGGCCTCTAGCCTTTACGCACTAACCACCATGTGAGATTAGTTATGGGCTTTGACGTTGCAGTATCAGCCGAAGCTTTTTTCACATGACCAGTTCATCAGTGTGGCACGACTGGGCCGACACCATCCTATAGTGGTGGAGCCTGGTCCGCCCTGCTTGCAACAACCCAGAGTGTAACAGGCGATGGGCCCAGATCCTGGAGTGCTTAGGATGTAGACTGGCGGGGACCTCTCTGCTAAGCTGAAAGTGCAACTATCCCTGGGTGGTTTTTGTAATTATTAACAACATATAGCTCATTGAACTAATGCTATTTAAAGATGAATATTTCAGGAAAGTTCAATGATTGGCATGGCAAGGATTAGGAATGTGACCCCTCAAAATGCTAAGCACAAAGGATTGGCTCAAGCTCAAAGCTCAAGACTCTACATTTTACTTTTAGTGATGCAAAATCACATTGAGTCCATAGGAAAAGTCAATACTATTAAAAGGGGATGAGGTGTTGCTTAATGGCTTGCTTGCTCAAGATGCTTAGTGATATGCTCCAAAACCCTGCTATGTCTTGAGCTTGCATTGGTTTTCCTCGAAGAGGAGAGGGTAATGTAGCGATAGTAGCGTAAGTATTTCCCTCAGTTTTTGAGAACCAAGGTATCAATCCAGTAGGAGGCTCCTCAAAAGTCCCACGCACCTACACAAACAAACTGAGAACTCGCAACCAACGCAATAAAGGGGTTGTCAATCCCTTCACGGCCACTTGCAAAAGTGAGATCTAATAAAGATAGTATGATAAGATAAATATATTTTTGGTATTTTATAATATAGATGCAAAAAGTAAAGATGCAAATAAAAGTAGATTGAAAGCAAATATGATAAGAGATAGACCCGGGGGCCATAGGTTTCACTAGAGGCTTCTCTCAAGATAGCATAAGTATTACGGTGGGTGAACAAATTACTGTCGAGCAATTGATAGAAAAGCGCATGGTTATGAGATTATCTAGGCATGATCATGTATATAGGCATCACGTCCATAACAAGTAGACCGACTCGTGCCTGCATCTACTACTATTACTCCACACATCGACCGACTCCTGCCTGCATCTAGAGTATTAAGTTCGTAAGAACAGAGTAACACATTAAGAAAGATGAAATGATGTAGAGGGATAAACTCAAGCAATATGATATAAACCCCATCCTGTTATCCTTGATGGCAACAATACAATACGTGCCTTGCAACCCTTTCTGTCACTGGGTAAGGACACTGCAAGATTGAACCTAAAGCTAAGCACTTCTCCCATGGCAAGAAAGATCAATCTAGTAGGCCAAACCAAACTGATAATTCGAAGAGACTTGCAAAGATAACTCAATCATACATAAAAGAATTCAGAGAAGATTCAAATATTATTCATAGATAAACTTGATCATAAACCCACAATTCATCGGATCTCGACAAACACACCACAAAAAGAGTTTACATCGAATAGATCTCCACAAGAGAGGGGGAGAACATTGTATTGAGATCCAAAAAGAGAGAAGAAGCCATCTAGCTAATAACTATGGACCCGTAGGTATGTGGTAAACTACTCACAACTCATTGGAGGGGCAAGGATGTTGATGTAGAAGCCCTCCGTGGTCGATTCCCCCTCCGGCAGAGTGCCGGCGAAGGCTCCAAGATGAGATCTCGCGGATACAGAAGGTTACGGCGGTGGAAATTGTGTTTCGTGGTGCTCCTGGATGTTTTCGGGGTACGTAGGTATATATAGGAGGAAGAAGTATGTCGGTGGCCGCCCGAGGGGCCCACGAGACAGGGGGCGCGCCCTACAGGGGGGCGCCCTCCTATCTCGTGGAAGCCTCGGCTACTTCTTGACTTGCACTCCAAGTCCTCTGGATCACGTTCGTTCCAAAAATCACGCTCCCGAAGGTTTCATTCCATTTGGACTCCGTTTGATATTCCTTTTCTTCGAAATACTGAAATAGGCAAAAAAACAGCAATATGGGCTGGGCCTCCGGTTAGTAGGTTAGTCCCAAAAATGATATAAATGTGTAAAATAAAGCCCATAATCATCCAAAAGGGGTAATATAATAGCATGGAACAATCAAAAATTATAGATACGTTGGAGACGTGTCAAGCATCCAGAAGCTTAATTCCTGCTCGTCCTCGAGTAGGTAAATGATAAAAAGAGAATTTTTGATGTGGAATGTCACCTAGCATAATTCATAATGTAATTTTCTTTATTGTGGCATGAATGTTCAGATCCAAATGATTCAGAATAAAAGTTCATATTGACATAAGAAATAGTAATACTTCAAGCATACTAATCAAAGTAATCATGTCTTCTTAAAATAACATGGCTAAAGAAAGTTAACCCTACAAAATCATATAGTCTGGCTGTTGCTCTATCTTCATCACACAAAGTATTTAATCATGCACAACCCTGATGACAAGACAAGCAATTGTTTCATACTTTAATAATCTCAAACTCTTTCAACTTTCACGCAATACATGAGCGTGAGACATGGACATAGATATGTGGAATAGAATGGTGGTTGTGGAGAATACAAAAAGGAGAATATAGTCTCACATCAACTAGGCGTATCAATGGGCTATGGAGATGCCCATTAATAGATATCAATGTGAGTGAGTAGGGATTGCCATGCAACGGATGCACTAGAGCCATAAATATATGAAAGCTCAACAAAAGAAACTAAGTGGGTGTGCATCCAACTTGCTTGCTCACGAAGACCTAGGGAATTTTTTAGGAAGCCCATCATTGGAATATACAAGCCAAGTTCTATAATGAAAAATTCCCACTAGTATATGAAAGTGACAACATATGAGACTCTCTATCATGAAGATCATGGTGCTATTTTGAAGCCCAAGTGTGGGAAAGGAGATAGTAGCATTGTCCCTTCTCTCTTTTTCTCTCATTTTATTTTTTTTCTTTTTATTTTTTCCGTTTTTTTCTTTCTTTCTCTTTTTTTCTTTGGCCTTCCTTTTTTCTTTTCTGTTTGGCCTTTCTTTTTTTTCTTTCACTTTTTTTTCTTTTTGTAAAGTCCGAATTCTCATCCCGACTTGTGGGGGAATCATAGTCTTCATCATCCTTTCCTCACTAGGACAATGCTCTAATAATGAAGATCATCACACTTTTATGGATTTACAACTCAAAGCTAGAACAATATATGACTCTATATGAATGCCTCCGGCGGTGTACCGGGATATGCAATGAATCAAGACTGACATGTATGAAAATTATGAAGGTGGCCTTGCCACAAATACAATATCAACTACATGATCATGCAAAGAGCAATATGACAAAAGTAATGTGTGTCATATGAACGGAATGGTGGAAAGTTGCATGGCAATATATCTCGGAATGGCTATGGAAATGCCATAATAGGTAGGTATGGTGGCTGTTTTGAGGAAGGTATATGGTGGGTGTATGGTACCGGCGAAAGTTGCATGGTACAAGAGAGGCTAGCAATGATGGAAGGGTGAAAGGGTGCGTATAATCCAGGGACTCAACATTAGTCAAAAGAACTCATGCACTTATTGCAAAAATTTAGAAGTCATCAAAAACCAAAGCACTATGCGCATGCTCCTAGGGGGATAGATTGGTAGGCAAAGACCATCGCTCATCCCCGACCGCCACTCATAAGGAGGACAGTCAATAAATAAAATTGTGCCCCAACTTCATCACAAAGCGGTTCACCATACGTGCATGCTACGGGAATCACAAACTTCAACACAAGCATTCTTTAAATCCATAATCACCCAACTAGCATGACTTTAATATCACTACCTCCATATCTCAAAACAATTATCAAGCATCAAATTGATCATAGCATCCAATTCACTTTCTATGATAGTTTTTATTATACCCAACTTGGATGCTCATCATTCTAGGACCAACTTTAAAAACATAGCAAATACCATGCTGTCCTAAAAGACTCTCACAAAGATATAAGTGAAGCATGATAGACTAGTAATTTCTTCAAAATTAAGACACCACCATGATCTAAAAGATATAAGTGACGCACTAGAGCAAAAACTATCAAGCTCAAAAGATATAAGTGAAGCACATAGAGTATTCTAGCAAATTCTAATCAAATAGGCTTCTACCAAAAGGTGTGTACAGCAAGGATGATTGTGGTAAACTAAAAAGCAAATACTAATATAATACACGACGCTCCAAGCAAAACACATATCATGTGGCGAATAAAAATATAGCTCCAAGTAAAGTTATCAATGAACGAAGACGAAAGAGAGGATGCCTTCCCGGGGCATCCCCAAGCTTAGGATTTTGGCTATACTTGAATATCTTGGGGTTCCATGGGCATCCCCAAGTTTAGGCTCTTGTCACCCTTTATTCCATAGTCCATAAAAGCTTTACCCAAAACTTGAAAACTTCACAACACAAAACTCAACAGGAAATCTTATAAGCTCCGTTAGTGAAAGAAAACAAAACCACCACATAAAGTACTGTAATGAACTCATTCTTTATTTATTTTGGTGTTAAACCTATGGTATTCCAACTTCCTTATGGTTTATAAACTAATTTACTAGCGATTGATGCATTGAAATAAGCAAACAACACACGAAAAACAGAATCTGTCAAAAACAGAATAGTTTGTAGAAATTTGTAACTAACGCAAACTTCTGGAACTCTAAAAATCCTACCAAAATAGGAAGTCCTGGACAATTTGTTTGTTGAACATCAGAAAAAAGAATCAATGCAAAATCACGTTCCTGTGATGTAACAAAATTATATTCGTGCGTGCAAAGTTTCTGTTTTTCAGCAGAATCAAATCAACTATCATCGTAGGTTATCCTATAGGTTCTACTTGGCACAAACACTAATTAAAAGATAAAAACACATCTAAACATAAGGTAGATGCAAGATTTATTACTAAACAGGAGCAAAAACAAAAAACATAAAGAAAAATTGGGTTGCCTCCCAACTAGCGCTATCGTTAACGCCCCTAGCTAGGCATAAAAGCGAAGATAGATCTAACGAGTGCCATCTTTGGCACTCAATTCATAAGTAGCCCACATTATAAATTCATAAGGTTATTTGCCTTTATTTCTTGGAAAGTGCTCCATGCCTTTCTTTAATGGAAATTGGAATCTAATATTCCCTTCCTTCATATCAATAATCGCGCCAATCGTTCTAAGGATTGCAATTTACGGGCACCAAATTTCTATATCAAGAATAATAGGGCAAGAAAGATTGCAATCTATATCAAGAATGATAAAATGTACGGGCACCAAATTTCTATTTGCAACAATGAGAACATCATTGATCCTTCCCATTGGCTTTTTAATGGTGGAATCCGCAAGGTGCAAATTTAAAGAGCAATCATCAAGATCATGGAAACCTAGAATATCACATAAAGTTTTCGGAATCGTGGAAACACTAGCACCCAAATCACACAAAGCAAAACACTCATAATCTTTAATTCTAATCTTTATAGTTGGTTCCCACTCATCATTAAGTTTTCTAGGTATAGAAACTTCTAAATTAAGTTTTTCATCATAAGATTGCATCAAGGCATCAACAATATGTTTGGTAAAAGTTTTGTTTTGACTACAAGCATGAGGAGAATTAACAACGTATTGCAACAAGGAAATACAACCTTTTAAAGAACAATTATCATAATCAAATTCCTTGAAATATGATATAGTAGGTTCAATATTATTAGAAGTTGAGGATTCTCCTTTCTCACTTTTACCAAATTTAGCATCAAGATCTAAAGACTCCAAATTTTTGGGACGCCTTCTAGGCAAAGTTGATTCATCATCAGTCCCATAATCATCAAAATTCATATTCCAAAACATAGATCTAATCGGAGACGCATCAATAACTTTAAGATCCTCATCATTATTTTCATGGAAACTAGAAGAACACGCTTTTATAAAGCTTTCTTTTTTAGCACGCAATCTAGCGGTTCTTTCCTTGCACTCGTCAATGGAAATTCTCATTACTTTGAGAGACTCATTGATATCATGCTTAGGAGGATAAGATCTAAGTTTAAGAGAATCAACATCAAGCGAAAGTCTATCAACGTTCCTAGCCAAATCATCAACTTTGAGCAATTTTTCTTCAAGCAAAGCATTAAAATTCTTTTGAGAAATCATAAATTCTTTCACACTATTATAAAAATCAGAGGGCTCTTATTAAAATTGCCATAAGAATTATTGTAGGAATTTCCATAATTATTAGAGGAATTACTAGGGAACGGTCTAGCATTAAAGTTTCCTCTATAAGCATTGTTTCCAAATCTATTCCTACCAACAAAATTCACATCCATAGATTCATTATTATTCTCAATCAAATAAGACAAAGGCATATCATTGGGATCAAGAGGAATATTTTTAGTAGCAAACATCTTCATAAGTTCATCCATCTTTCCACTCAAAACATTGATATCTTCTATAGCATGCACTTTTTTACTAGAAGATCTTTCGGTGTGCCATTGAGAATAATTAGCCATAATATTATCAAGAAGTTTTGTAGCATCTCCTAACGTGATTTCCATAAACGTGCCTCTCGCGGCCGAATCTAAGAGATTTCTAGAAGCAAAGTTCAAACCGGCATAAAATTTTTGTATGATCATCCATAAATTCAAACCATGAGTAGGGCAATTGCGAAGCATCAATTTCATTCTTTCCCAAGATTGGGCAACATGCTCATGATCAAGTTGTTTAAAATTCATAATATCATTCCTAAGAGTGATGATCTTAGCAGAAGGAAAATACTTAGAGATAAAAGCATCTTTGCACTTGTTCCAAGAATCAATACTATTTTTAGGCAAAGACGAAAACCAAACTTTAGCACGATCTCTAAGTGAAAACGGAAATAACTTCAATTTGACAATATTGTTATCCATATCTTTCTTCTTTTGCATATCACACAAATCAACAAAATTGTTTAGATGAGTAGCGGCATCTTCACTAGGAAGGCCGGCAAATTGATCTTTCATAACAAGATTCAGCAAAGCAGTATTGATTTCACAAGACTCAACATCATTAAGAGGAGAAATCGGAGTACTAAGGAAATCATTATTATTGGTATTCGAGAAATCACACAATTTGGTATTATCTTGCGCCATGGCAACAAGTAATCCAACACACAAGCAAACAGAAAAAAGGCAAGCGAAAAAGAGAGAGGAGGAGATTGGAAAAGAGAGGCCGAATAAAACGGCAAGGGTGAAGTGGGGGAGAGGAAAACGAGAGGCAAATGGCAAATAATGTAAATGCGAGGGAGATGGGTACTTGGTATGTCTTGACTTGAGCGAAGACCTCCCCGACAACGGCGCCAGAAATCCTTCTTGCTACGTCTTGAGCTTGCGTTGGTTTTCCTCGGAGAGGAGAGGGTGATGCAGTGATAGTAGCGTAAGTATTTCCCTTAGTTTTTAAGAACCAATGTATCAATACAGTAGGAGGCTCCTCAAAAGTCCCACGCACCTACACAAACAAACTGAGAACTCGCAACCAACGCAATAAAGGGGTTGTCAATCCCTTCACGGCCACTTGCGACAGTGAGATCTAATAAAGATAGTATGATAAGATAAATATATTTTTGGTATTTTATAATATAGATGCAAAAAGTAAAGATGCAAATAAAAGTAGATTGAAAGCAAATATGATAAGAGATAGACCTGGGGGCCATAGGTTTCAGTAGAGGCTTCTCTCAAGATAGCATAAGTATTACAAATTGCTGTCGAGTAATTGATAGAAAAGCGCATAGTTATGAGATTATCTAGGCATGATCATGTATATAGGCATCATGTCCATAACAAGTAGACCGACTCCTGCCTGCATCTACTACTATTACTCCACACATCGACCGACTCCTGCCTGCATCTAGAGTATTAAGTTCATAAGAATAGAGTAATGCATTAAGCAAGATGACATGATGTAGAGGGATAAACTCAAGCAATATGATATAAACCCCATCTTGTTATCCTCGATGGCAACAATACAATACGTGCCTTGCAACCCTTTCTGTCACTGGGTAAGGACACCGCAAGATTGAACCCAAAGCTAAGCACTTCTCCCATGGCAAGAAAGATCAATCTAGTAGGCCAAACCAAACTGATAATTCGAAGAGACTTGCAAAGATAACTCAATCATACATAAAAGAATTCAGAGAAGATTCAAATATTATTCATAGATAAACTTCATCATAAACCCACA
Source organism: Triticum aestivum (assembly GCF_018294505.1). NCBI lineage: Eukaryota > Viridiplantae > Streptophyta > Magnoliopsida > Poales > Poaceae > Triticum > Triticum aestivum. Next base: position 222,424,213 of record NC_057807.1, on the reverse strand, counting down.
ATTCATCGGATCTCGACAAACACACCGCAAAAAGAGTTTACATCAAATAGATCTCCACAAGAGAGGGGGAGAACATTGTATTGAGATCCAAAAAGAGAGAAGAAGTCATCTAGCTAATAACTATGGACCTGTCGTGGATTTTTCACGGCAGATGTCCTGGTGAAAGGACTTAGTCATGGAGCCATCACTACGGGTTAACTTGAAGGGGTTAAAGCGGACACAAAGACACAAGGGTTTATACTAGTTCGGCCCCTTCGATGAAGGTAAAAGCCTACGTCTAGTTGTGATGGAATTGATGTGATTTCGATGGCTAGGGAGCAAACAAGCTTCGCCTAGGCTCGAGTTGTTGTCTGTCCTTGAACCGCCGCCGGGTCGTCCCCTTATATACACGGGTGACGCCCGTCGGTCCATAGAGTCCCAACCGGTTCATACTCGTATCCCGGTTAGTATCTCTCTATTCCTAACTTATAATACAAGTTTACATATCAAGCCAGTTTACGGCTACAGGTTCTAAACCGACTACAGGCCTTGGGCCTTCATCTGCTTGATCACCTTTATACTACTAATGAAGTTAACCCGGCCCAGGTAGGCCGGTTCACGCCTAGTGGTAATATCCCCAACATTAGGCCCCAGATTGATTTGAACTGGTTCATGTCAATCCTTCACAAAAATCTTTGTCTTCAACATCTTCTGGTAATTGGTAAACCACCATGTCGTCATCATCTCTGGTTGCTATAAACCGGCATGACGTCATCACGAAGTTTAACATTTATGGTGCCTTCTTTTATTAATAGATCTGCCATACCCAAAGCAGCAGCTCCACTTCCGAAATTTTTGGCTCCTGGATTCGCGCGCCTGACACACGTCCCCTGCCTTATAAATAGGACTGAAGGGTCATTTCCTTTTCTCCCCTTCGTCTCTTTCTCTTCGTCTTCCTTGCGTCGCCCGCCTCGGAGCTCCGCCGCCGCCGTTAACCTCTCCACCATCTTGGGCCGCTGCCTCAACCTGAACGTACCAGAGCACCGCGGTAGCCTTCCGCGTCTTCCTCGATTCTGGTAAGCCTTCTGTTCTTCTTAACATAGATCTGTTCTAGGGTTTGTGTTCTTGCCGTGTTCATAACTTGTTCATGCTCATACCCAGACTCCTGGATAGATCTGTGAAACCCTGCTCTAACTAGCAGTAGCTTTTTAGCATCCGCCTGTAGTTTCACGCTCAAGTTTATAGATCTCATCCACATACATGCCTATTGATTTACTTCCGTTCTGCTTTATCCTTTTGAATATTTTTTGTTTTTCTGAACTTGCTTCAGATCCATTGCTGCAATAAGACCTTGTGAAACATGTTTCTGCATACTTAGCCATCCGCAACTTCAATTGCTTTCAATGTTTAGACCATCAGGCGGTTTAACTTAATATAGAAAAGTTTAATAAACCGGTATATACCATTAGTCCCCTTGTTGAACCGCCAGAACCCTTTAATCATACGAGGCCACCTCATAGAAATCCGGTTTAAATGTACTACCTCCGGTTTAACATTGTTCAGACCAGCACCTTCTTTTATCCAACATATTCTTGAACTGGAATCACCTATTTCTTGTAGATCTCACCATGGCCAAACAAGTATATGAGTGCAACTGGGTTCCTTCCCGCGTCACGGAAACTCAGCTGGATGATTTAGTCTTGATCGGCGCTTTAGACAGCAAAGATACTATCCACTGGAGAGTTCCTGGTGATGAATGTCCTCCCACACCTCAAGAGGGAGAGGTTGTGATCTTTGCAGATCATTTAGCCCGGGGCTTCAAGCCGCCCGGTTCTAAATTTTACCGGGATGTGCTAGCCAATTTTCAGCTCCGTCCGCAAGATACTGGCCCCAATTCTGTTACCAACCTATGTCACTTCCAAGTGCTCTGTGAGGTATACCTTCAAGAGGAGCCTTCAGTTGAATTGTTTAGAGACTGCTTCCACTTAAACCGCCGCACAGAATTCACTGATGGCCCCAATACCGAATTGGGCGGTATGGCAATTCAGAAAAGAAAAGAGATCACTTATCCCCACGCCAGACTACACAGTCACCCCAAGGAGTGGAATGCAACATGGTTCTACTGCAAAGACACCTCCCCTGATAATGAAAATCCTTTGTCTGGCTTTCGTCCGGAGCGGCTCAGCAACACACACCCCTTTCCACAAAGATTAAGTGCCAAGGAGAGAAGTAAATATGCTCCGCAATTGTCCAAGCTCCGAGCCTTCATGGCCAACAGTTTAACAGGAATAGATCTTGCACGCTGTTGGATATCATGGAGCGTACTGCCTCTCAGTCGGCGCTCCGGTTTAATGTGCAAGTATACTGGTAGCGTCGATGACCCACTCCGACACACTAATATCCAGCTCTCAGATGACGAAGTCACAGATGCTGTGAAGAAAATGTTGAACGAACCGGAACATCTCTGCGCTCAAACCGGCCTGCTCCCTTTCCGCGCTACCAACAAACCGCCAGCTGTAAGATTTTGCTTGCAGTTTTTACTGAACTTGTTACTGCTATTTCTGTCTAACATCAACTGCTGCTTAACCAGGTTGATAATCTGTTTTGGAGCAAGAAGCTTCCTCAAGACAAACCGGAGAAAACAGAACGGTCAACCCGGCCAAAGACCAAGGTTATCAAGAAGCCGACTCACAAAAGGAAAACCACCGCTTCATCTGATCCGGCCGTTGATGATGATGTGGGTAACCCGGACCTTGAGGTAGAACTCGATTCACTAGGCTGAAGCCAGTAATGCTGATGTCGCTGAAGCCAGTAATGCTGATGTCGCTGAAGCCAGTATTGATGATGATACTTGTCAGGACGACGCTGAAGCCAGTAATGCTGATGTCGCTGGGGTAACTATTCTCTCTTCCGATTCAGATCCTTTGCCTTTGCCAAAACTTCGCCAGGCAAACCGGAAAGTTAAATTTTCTCATCCTCTTGCTTACTTGGATCCCAAATTTCTTATGAAGACTCAGCAACATGAAGCTCGCCGCACAACCCGGCACAGCGGCCAGGTAGTTACCTCCGCCGGTTTACCAAACAGTCCGGTTCGAAAACGCCGCTCAGAGGACTCCGACCTTTCTATTAATTTTTATCCTAAAGCGGGTTTCATCCGTCAACCTCTTAATCCGTCCGACTCCGATTATCAGGTTACTTCTCATTCATCCTCTGGTGAATCATCGGCCACTCAGCTGCCACCACTGAAAATGGTTCTTGGGTAAGCTAGACTGAACATATGCTTCTGGTATACTATGTTATAACTTATGCTATTCCTTGACCCCTTGTTTCTCTTTCAGGGCTAAACCCAAACCGAGCAAGAAAGCTCGTCTGGATAAAGCGGCCGAGGACGATGTTGCCCCTGAACAGGATAAAGCACCAGATCTTGAAGCGTTTGTTTATGAATATGTTCCCAGTGACCCTCCTTTGCATGATGACGCTGTTACTGAGAAGAGGCCTATCAATACTTCAGTCCCTGTTGACCAGCCTACCAGCCCTGTCAGGTTTGAAAAATCCCGCAGTCCTTCTAGACCTGCTGATAAACCGGTAGCACCAACGCAAACCGGCGAGTCCAAGGATGATGACATTGTAATTACCGGCGTAGGCCGCTTTGAACCAGGGAATCCTGTCGCTTTAGCTAAGCATACTGTGAAAGAAGATTCTTCTGCCATGAACAAAGGCAAATGGGATGTTGATCTGGAAACATATGCTGCTCTGAGTGCCCGAGATCTTCATTCTGGTTACTTGAACCGGCTATATACTAGTCGTGACTGTGAAGCTGGTCTGGTAAAGATGATGAGAGATAAATTTGAGGTAACTTCCTTGTGCTTCTTCTTTCTGTAATTACTGCCACTCTATTAATCCTCCTAGCCCCCAAGGGACGGTTTGTAACCTTCTTCAATCCGGGACTTTAATATAGTCCTCAATACGTTAAAATCCATTAATGTAGCCCCCAAGGGCCGGTTCAACGTAGCACAGTTAAACCGGGACTCCAAATCAGCACATAATCGAGCAAATAGCCATTAGCCCCCAAGTGCCAAGTTGAATACCTCTATTGAGCTTGGGACTTTGCTATTTAGTAACAGATGAAGATTGAAGATGCATTAGCCCCCAAGTATCAAGCGTATAACTTGTTATGTGGTTGGTACTTCAAATTCTTGTACCGTTTGTTTAAAACCAAGCACTGTCTTGATGCAGGCTAAAGTGAGGCTCAGAGAGGACCGGATCACTGATCTGCAAGAAACTTTGAAAACCCAACAAGCCGAAACCGACAAAGCAAGGGGGGAATTAACCAGCGCTTTGAGCATCACGGAACAGCTGAAGGAGGGCTTCAAGAAGGAGCGGGCTGACTGGGCCACTGAGAAGGCCGCTTTAATAAAGAGAGCTGAAAATGCTGAAGCTGCCCTTAAACCAGTGGTAGATGAGGTGACCGCCGTAAAGCGGCAAGTGCATGCCATGACCGCTGCTATCTTTGGTAAGTTTCTTTGGGTTTCTTTGACAACTTTTGCCGTTTTATAATAGATCCGGTTTGTGATCTTTCTGGTATTGTTGCAGGTACACGCATTGGTCACTTAGGGTTAGATATTCGGAAGAAGTTGAAAGCTGCCTACACTTTAATTGAACAGTTGTATACCGGAGCGCAGCGGATCATCACCACTGCATCTCACAACAATCCAGCACCCACTTTGATCCAAGATACTCTAAAGAGGTTGTCAACGCTTCCTGCTCGGATTGAAGAACTGAAAAAAATCTGCTGCTCGAACCGGAGCCATTAATGCCTTGATCCGGGCAAAAGCATGGGTGCCGGATTTCGATCCTGTTGAAGTGGCTCAAGGCTATCCCAGTTTGGAGGAGGATGGCTCAGAGTTCAATGAAGATGATCTGAGGGCAATAAACCGAGCAGTGCGCCCTCTGGCTTGTCAATTGGTTGAAGAGGCAGACTTGTCGCATTATCAAGCTCAGTATAATGATCAGAACAAACGAGTGGCTGCACCAACTCCTGAAGCGGAGAATCTGATTCCTCCAATCCGTAAGCATACTTACACTCCTGATATTGAACCGTCTTCTCTGATCCATGAAGAAGCTGTCTTTCAAGCTTTAACGGGACTCGACTGGACCACTGTTGATTTCCAGCCAATGGATAGAGATGAGGAAGCTGAAGCGGCGCGGGATGACCCATAACCATCAAACCGGGGCGATGAGCAGGCTTGAACCGGAAGCCGGTTTAAAGAGCTTCTTTATTATGATCCGCTAGAACAACAATGACCTTATTTGGGCACCGCGTTGCCTTGTAATAGGATAGTCAATACTTCTGCCTTGAATATGCCTTCGTGCATACGTACTGATGCTTTTGCTTGAAAACCCTCAATTTATATTTCCTGCAATCAGAAAATCTTGAACTGCGGTGGCGGTTATACCGCCAGCCGGTTTATGACCTTGATATATATATATCATCAATGTATTTAAGACATATCACCAAATATGCGGTACAAAATACCTGCCATCGCTGGGCATGAAGTTGGCTTAGCCAGGCTTGAAACGAAGGTTTTATAAACCATTACCGTCAAAGGGGATAAAACAACTCCCATGTAAACCGTGCTGGGTCATTATGAGCCCCCCTGTTACTCCATGATGTTAACAGGAAAGGTAAACCGGGCATATTTCTCCAGATTAAAAATGAACTGAATCCGTCAGCTTAATCGGTAAAAAAGTGTTGTTGGTTTAAAGGAAACACAGCAAAAATTAAGGAATAGTCATAAAAGAAATATGGAAGCAAAGGCAATGATAAAAACCGTTTGCAAAAAACATGCCTTACTGAGCTGATCAGATGGTGTTACCATGGTCGGACAGGACCAAGCCCCCAATAGGAGTGATAATGGTTCAAGTCAGCCAGGTCCCCAAATGAAACTATGGCATATATGCCGATCAAAAGGCGTGGCAATGGTTCGGGTTCGACCAAGCCCCCAAGTGATTTTGTGGCCTTAGGCCGATCAAGAGGCGTGACTGGTTCAGACTTGACCATGTCCCCAAGTGATCTGGTGGCTTTCGCCTATCAAAAGGTGTCGCATTGGTTCGGACACGACCAAGGCCCCAAGTGATATTACAAAGCTTTTTTTTTGAAAAGCAAATTTCAAGGGGTAAACCGGAGGCCGCTTTAAAACAGAACCACTCCATGTAACCACACATGATATGAAAGGATAGAGACCCCACTTTAGCTGAGGCTCCGGTTTTATTATATCAATGATAATATATACACTGTCATAATATGTACATAGATAGAGTCGAGGGCTCAAGTGTAGTAAGGCCGAAGATGAGCTATGTTCCACGGCCTGTTGGTCTCCTCCTCTGATGTGCGTGAGTCTTTATGCTCTCGAATATCAATCAGATAGTACGACCCGTTGTGCAGATTCTTGCTGACCACGAAAGGTCCCTCCCAAGGTGGGGATAACTTGTGCATATCCGTCTGGTCTTGGATGAGCCGAAGTACCAAATCTCCTTCTTGAAAAACTCTGGTTCTGACCCGGCGACTGTGATAGCGATGAAGATCTTGTTGATAAATCGCCGAGCGGGCAGCTGCTATGTCACGCTCCTCATCTAATAGGTCCAAAGCATCTTGCCGTGCTGTCTCATTGTCCGCTTCAACATAAGCCGCCACACGAGGCGAATCGTGCCGGATATCACTAGGGAGAACCGCCTCTGCTCCGTAGACCATGAAAAATGGCGTGTATCCTATAGATCGGTTGGGCGTAGTATTGATACTCCATAGCACAGATGGTAGCTCTTCAACCCAACATCCCGGTGTTCTTTGCAATGGAACCATAAGCCGGGGTTTGATGCCTCGCAAGATCTCTTGATTAGCTCGTTCTGCCTGCCCATTGGACTGGGGGTGAGCCACTGACGATACGTCAAGTCGGATGTGCCCACGTTCACAGAATTCCTTCATAGCACCCTTGGATAAATTGGTACCGTTGTCAGTAATGATACTGTGTGGAAAGCCAAACCGAAAGATCACCTTTTTAATGAACTGCACCGCTGTAGCTGCATCACACTTGCTGACAGGCTCCGCTTCAACCCACTTGGTAAACTTGTCAACTGCCACCAAAAGGTGGGTTTTCTTATCCTTGGATCTTTTAAAAGGTCCGACCATATCCAGCCCCCATGTTGCAAACGACCAAGTAATTGGAATCATCCTCAATTCTTGAGCCGGTACATGAGCACGCCTTGAAAATTTCTAACAGCCATCACACCGTTAAACCAAGTCCTCTGCATCAGCATGAGCTGTCAACCAGTAGAACCCGTGTCGAAACGCCTTTGCCACTAGAGACTTTGAACTGGCGTGGTGACCACAATCCCCTTCATGGATTTCACGTAAAATCTCACAGCCTTCCTCAGGAGAAACGTAGCGTTGAAACGCCCCTGATACACTGCAATGATGCAATTCGCCGTTGACAATAGTCATAGACTTGGATCGCCGGACTATCTGCCTGGCTAGAGTCTCATCCTCTGGCAACTCTCCCCGGTTCATGTACACAAGATAAGGAACTGTCCAATCCGGTATGACATGCAGGGCTGCCACCAATTGAGCCTCCGGATCAGGAATAGCCAAATCCGCTTCACCCGGGAGCTTGACTGACGGGTTGTGCAACACATCAAGAAAGACATTAGGCGGGACCGGTTTACGCTGAGAGCCCAACCGGCTTAAAGCGTCCGCCGCTTCATTCTTTCGACGGTCCATGTGATCCACTTGATAACCCTTGAAGTGACCCGCGATATTATCCACCTCATGACGATATGCAGCCATAAGTGGGTCTTTAGAATCCCAAGTGCCAGACACTTGTTGAGCCACGAGGTCCGAGTCACCGAAGCACTTAACCCGACTTAGGTTCATCTCCTTAGCCATCCGGAGACCATGGAGCAAGGCTTCATACTCAGCTGCATTATTAGTACAAGGGAACATTAAGCGGAGAACATAACAAAACTTATCACCTCGTGGGGAAATTAATACGACTCCAGCCCCCGAGCCCTCCAATTGCCTGGATCCATCAAAATGGATAGTCCAATATGTGTGATCCGGCTTCTCCTCTGGTGCTTGCAACTCAGTCCAATCATTGATGAAATCCACAAGTGCTTGAGACTTCACCGCCGTCCGAGGTACGTACTTCAATCCGTGCGGCCCAAGTTCTATAGCCCACTTGGCAATCCGGCCAGTCGCCTCTCGGTTCTGTATGATATCGCCCAAGGGAGCTGAACTGACCACTGTGATGGGGTGCCCTTGGAAATACTGCTTCAACTTCCGGCTTGCCATAAAAACTCCATATACCAGCTTCTGCCAATGCGGATACCTTTGCTTGGATTCAATAAGCACCTCGCTGATATAGTAAACCGGCCGCTGAACCGGATATTCCTTGCCCGCCTCCTTGCGTTCTACCACAATAGCCACGCTGACTGCACGAGCATTGGCCGCGACGTAGAGCAATAATGGCTCCTTGTCGACCGGAGCGGCAAGAACGGGCGGATTGGCTAATTGCCGCTTCAAGTCCTCCAATGCTTCATCAGCAGCCGGACTCCAGATGAATTGATCCGTCTTTCTCAGCATCTGGTATAAAGGGATGGCCTTCTCTCCGAGGCGACTAATAAACCGGCTCAGCGCGGCAATCCGACCTGCCAAACGCTGAACATCATTGATACACTTCGGTTTAGCCAGAGAGGTGATAGCTGTAATCTTCTCCGGATTAGCTTCGATTCCTCTGTTGGACACAAGAAAACCCAGTAACTTGCCTGCCGGAACACCAAAAACACACTTGGCCGGGTTAAGCATCATCTTGTAAACCCACAAGTTGTCAAAGGTTTCCTTCAAATCATCAACCAGCGTCTCCTTCTGCCTTGACTTGACTACAATATCATCCACATAGGCATGCACATTACGGCCGATCTGTTTATGCAAGCAGTTCTGTACACACCGTTGATAAGTGGCTTGGGCGCTCTTGAGCCCAAAAGGCATAGATACATAGCAGAAGGCTCCAAAGGGAGTAATAAACGCCGTCTTCTCCTGGTCCTTAACCGCCATCTTGATCTGATGATACCCAGAATACGCATCAAAAAAACTCAAACACTCACAACCCGCCGTGGCATCAATAATCTGGTCAATGCGGGGGAGGGCAAAAGGATCCGCTAGACAAGCCTTGTTAAGATCCGTCTAATCCACACACATATGCCAAGTGCCGTTTTTCTTAAGAACCAGCACCGGATTAGCAAGCCACTCTGGATGGAACACTTCAATGATAAAGCCAGCCGATAAGAGCCTGGCCACTTCCTCTCCAATAGCTTTGCGCCTTTCTTCGTTAAACCGACGGAGAAACTGCTTTACCGGTTTATACTTGGGATCAACATTAAGAGTGTGCTCAGTGAGTTCCCTCGGTACACCTGGCATGTCAGAAGGCGTCCATGCAAAAATGTCCCGATTCTCACGGATGAACTCGATGAGCGCGCTTTCCTATTTAGGGTCCAAGTTGGCACTGACAGTGAACTGCTTGGACGAATCGCCAGGCACGAAGTCAACAAGCTTGGTCTCAGCCGCCGATTTGAACTTCAGATCTGAATCATGCTTCGTAGTTGGCTTCTTCAAAGGGTTCATGTCCGTCGGATCAACATTGTCCCTATAATATTTCAACTCCTCCGTGGCACAAACCGACTCTGCATAGGCCGCATCACCTTCCTCACATTCCAAAGCAATCTTGCGGCTCCCATGAACCGTTATTGTCCCTTTGTAACCCGGCATCTTGAGCCGCAAATAGATATAACAAGGCCGTGCCATGAATTTGGCATAAGCCGGCCGCCCAAACAAGGCGTGATACGGGCTCCGGATTTTCACTACCTCAAAGGTTAGTGTTTCAGATCTGGAATCATGCTCGTCCCCAAAAGCCACCTCCAGGGCTATCTTACCAACAGGATATGCTGATTTGCCAGGCACCACACCATGGAACACCGTATTAGACGGTCTAAGATCTTTGTCTGTTAGCCCCATGCGGCGGAATGTCTCATAGTACAGGATGTTAATACTGCTCCCTCCATCCATGAGTACCTTGGTGAATTTATAACCTCCCACCTGAGGGTCTACCACTAATGCCAACTGGCCCGGATTGTCAACCCGGGGGGGGTGGTCCTCCCTGCTCCACACGATAGGCTGCTCTGACCAGCGTAAGTAACGTGGTACGGCCGGTTCAACAGAGTTCACCGCTCGCTTGTGAAGTTTCCGGTCGCGCTTATCCGTAGGTCTGTGGTAAACTACTCACAACTCATCGGAGGGGCAAGGATGTTGATGTATAAGCCCTCCGTGGTCGATTCCCCCTCCGGCAGAGTGTCGGCGAAGGCTCCAAGATGAGATCTCACAGATACAGAAGGTTATGGCGGTGGAAATTGTGTTTCGTGGTGCTCCTGGATGTTTTCAGGGCACGTAGGTATATATAGGAGGAAGAAGTACGTCGGTGGGCGCCCGAGGGGCCCACGAGACAGGGGGCGCGCCCTATAGGGGGGCACGCCCTCCTATCTCGTGGGAGCCTCGGCTGCTTCTTGACTTGCACTCCAAGTCCTCTGGATCACGTTCGTTCCAAAAATCACGCTCCCGAAGGTTTCGTTCATTTGGACTCCGTTTGATATTCCTTTTCTTCAAAATACTGAAATAGGCAAAAAAAACAGCAATATGGGCTGGGCCTCCGGTTAGTAGGTTAGTCCCAAAAATGATATAAATGTGTAAAATAAAGCCCATAATCATCCAAAAGGGGTAATATGACAGCATGGAACAATCAAAAATTATAGATACGTTGGAGACGTATCAAACCCTCAACCACTTTCTCATATCCACATATGTCCCAAACTAAAAGTCAAACTCAGCCCCACCGATTTGATCTATCCTGCGCCACCGAGTTCATTTGACATAGCCACTGCCAGAAATCCTAGTCACTTCGGTCTCACCGATAGGGATCTCGGTCTCACCGAGATGGGATTGCAAACTCTCTGTTTCCCTTCATAACGTTTCGGTCTAACCGAGATGAGCGATCGGTCCCACCGAGTTCGCAATGCAAACTCTCTGTTTCCCCTTCGTAATGTTTCGGTCTCACCGAGATGAGCGAATCAGTCCCACCGAGTTTGCCTCACCAACTCTCTGGTTAGCTTATTACCAAAGTCGGTCCCACCGAGTTTGTGTAATCAGTCTCACCAAGATTATGTTATGCCCTAACCCTAAAGAAATCGGCCCCACCGAGTTGACATGTCGGTCCCACCGAGATGCCTAACAGTCACATTATGAACTAAATCGGTCTGATCGAGTTTCATGATTCGGTCTCACCGAGTTTGGTAAATTGTGTGTAACGGTTAGATTTTGTGTGGAGGCTATATATACCCCTCCACCCTCTCTTCATTTGTGCAAAAAGCCATCAGAACATGCCTACACTTCTAGCCTTTATTTTCTGAGAGAGAACCACCTACTCATGTGTTGAGGTCAAGATATTCCATTCCAACCACATAAATCTTGATCTCTAGCCTTCCCCAAGTTGCTTTCCACTAAAACATCTTTCCACCAAATCCAATCCTATGAGAGAGAGTTGAGTGTTGGGAAGACTATCATTTGAAGCACAAGAGCAAGGAGTTCATCATCAACACACCATCTATTACCTCTTGGAGAGTGGTGTCTCCTAGATTGGTTAGGTGTCACTTGGGAGCCTCCGGCAAGATTGTGGAGTTGAACCAAGGAGTTTGTACGGGCAAGGAGATTGCCTACTTCGTGAAGATCTACCCTAGTGAGGCAAGTCCTTCGTGGGCGATGGCCATGGTGGGATAGACAAGGTTGCTTCTTCGTGGACCGTTCATGGGTGGAGCCCTCCGTGGACTCGCACAGCCGTTACCCTTCGTGGGTTGAAGTCTCCATCAACGTGGATGTACGATAGCACCACCTATCGGAACCACAGATAAAAAACCTCCATGTGTACATTGCGTTTGCTCCCTCAAACTCCTCCCTTTACCTTCATGTGCAATGTTTTATATTCCGTTGCTATACTCTTAGAATTGCATGTGTAGGTTGATTGCTTGACTTGTGTAAAGTTGCTAAAATCTGCCAAGCCTTAAAACTGGGAAAAGGCTAGATTTTTATTTGGTCAAGTAGTCTAATCACCCCCCTCTAGACATACTTTCGATCCTACATAAGCCTTGGTAGGGCTACGTGATACGTCTCCAACGTATCTACTTTTCCAAACACTTTTGCCCTACTCTAACTTGCATGATTTGAATGAAACTAACCCGGACTGACGCTGTTTTTAGCAGAACTGCCATGATGTTGTTTTATGTGTAGAAAAGAAAAGGTCTCGGAATGTCCTGAAAATCCATGGAGGCACCTTTTGGAATTAATAAGAATTTATGGGCGAAAGAAATACACCAGGGGGCCTAGGGCCTGTCCACGAGACAGGCCCCCCTGTAGGGCGCGCCCCCCTATCTCGTGGGCCCCCTGGACCTCCACCGACCTCAACTCCAACTCCACATATTCACGTTCGGGGAGAAAAAAATCAGGGTGAAAGTTTCATCGCGTTTTACGACACGGAGCTGCCGCCAAGCCCTAATCTCTCTCGGGAGGGCTGATGTGGAGTCCGTTCGGGACTCCGGAGAGGGGGATTCGTCGTCGTCGTCATCATCAACCATCCTCCATCACCAATTTCATGATGCTCACCGCCGTGCGTGAGTAATTCCATCATAGGCTTGCTGGACGGTGATGGGTTGGAGGAGATTTACCATGTAATCAAGTTAGTTTTGTTAGGGTTTGATCCCTAGTATCCACTATGTTTTGAGATTGATGTTGCTATGACTTTGCTATGCTTAATGCTTGTCACTAGGGCCCGAGTGCCATGATTTCAGATCTGAACCTATTATGTTTTCATGAATATATATGTGTGTTCTTGATCCTATCTTGCAAGTCTATAGTCACCTATTACGTGTTATGATCCGACAACCCCGAAGTGACAATAATCGGGATACTTCTCGGTGATGACCGTAGTTTCAGGAGTTCATGAATTCACTTTGTGCTAATGCTTTGTTCCGGTTCTCTATTAAAAGGAGGCCTTAATATCCCTTAGTTTCCGCTAGGACCCCGCTGCCACGGGAGGGTAGGACAAAAGATGTCATGCAAGTTCTTTTCCATAAGCGCGTATGACTATTTACGGAATACATGCCTACATTACATTGATGAACTGGAGCTAGTTCTGTGTCACCCTATGTTATAGCTATTACATGAGGAATCGCATCCTGCATAATTATCCATCACTGATCCATTGCCTACAAGCTTTTCATATATTGTTCTTCGCTTATTTACTTTTCCGTTGCTACTGTTACAACTATTACAAAAACCCAAAAACTATTATCTTTACTTTTGCTATCGTTACCATTATTATCATACCACTTTTTCTACTAAACACTTTGCTGCAGATACTAAGTTATCCAGGTGTGGTTGAATTGACAACTCAACTGCTAATACTCAAGAATATTCTTTGGCTCCCCTTGTGTCGAATCAATAAATTTGGGTTGAATACTTTACCCTCGAAAGCTGTTGCGATCCCCTACACTTGTGGGTTATCAAGACAAATTTCTGGCGCCATTGCCGGGGAGCATAGCTCTATTCTCTAAGTCACTTGGGATTTATATCTGTTGATCACTATGAAAAACTTGAAAGACGACCAAACTACTATTTTGCCCTCAACTATGAGGGGAGGTAAGGAACTGCCATCTAGCTCTGCACTAGATTGTCCTTCCGTTATTAGTAGGCTTGCGACACCTAAACCTGCTACTGCAATGAATTCTGATATGTCACATGTTATTGATGATGCCACTTCTGCTATGCATGATGAAACTACTTCTGTGCATGATACCACTTTGCCATTAGGTGAATTTCTTGATGAACAACTTGCTAGAGTTAGGGGGAATGAAATTACTAAAGACCTATTATTGATGATAGTGATGATGAAGGTTCTCCCAATGATTATGTATTGCCTGTTGTTCCTAAGGGTTATGTTATGAATGAAGAAGCTGCTAGGGAAATCTTTGCTTGCAATGATAGATATGATTGTCACGCCCAAGATGCGACCCTATCCTAAAGGAACTCGAAGGTCCCACCAAGGATAGAAGTGCATCTTGAAGACGCTTTTGCAAGGTGGATATCATTACATAAACATTACATAATAGATGCGGATACATACAAAAGGCATACAATGCCACACAAATACAACATCATCTTACATAAGAGCACCATCCGACTACGAATGAAACACAAACAGAAACTCAAATGACACCCACCCTGCTAGCCCAGGCTGCCGACCTGGAACCTATCCCCTGATCAAAGAAGAAGCAGAAGAGGAACTCCAAAACAAGCAAACATCACTCTCGCCTCAAGACCATCGCATAACATGTACCTGCAACTGTTGTTGTAGTAATCTGTGAGCCACGAGGACTCAGCAATCCCATTACCATGGGTATCAAGACTAGCAAAGCTTAATGGGAAAGGAAGGGGTAAAGTGGTGAGGTTGCAGCAGCGACTAAGCATGACATGGTGGCTAGCATACGCAAATAAGAGTGAGAAGAGAAGCAAAGGAATGGTCGTGAAGCTAGCAATGATCAAGAGGTGATCCTGAACTTCTACTTACGTCAAACATAACCCAAAGACCGTGTTCACTTCCCGGACTCCGCCGAAAAGAGACCATCATGGCTACACACACGGTTGATGCGTTTTAATTCGGATCTGGTGTCAAGTTATCTACAACCGGACATTAACAAATTCCCATCTGCCACATAACCGCGGGCACGGCTCTCGAAAGTTTATACCCTGCAGGGGTGTCCCAACTTAGCCCATGATAAGCTCTCGCGATCAACGAAGGATATTCCTTCTCCCAGGAAGACCCGATCAGTCTCGGAATCCCGGTTTACAAGACATTTTGACAATGGTAAAACAAGACCAGCAAGACCGCCCGATGCGCCGACATCCCGATAGGAGCTGCACATATCTCGTTCTCAGGGAAACACCGGATGAGCAATCCGTACAACTAAAACCAGACCTCAAGTTTCCTTGAGGGGGCGCTGCAAAGGGCTCTAGTTCGGACCAACACTTAGACAAGCATTGGCCCGGGGGGGGCTGAATAAAGATGACCCTCGAGAGAGCGACTCCCAAGGGAAAAGTAGGTGGTGGTGAGGCAAATGGTAAAACCAAGGTGGGGCCTTGCTGGAGGAGTTTTATTCAAAGCGAACTGTCAAGGGGCTCCCATAAATCACCCGACCGCGTTAGGAACGCAAAATCCGGGAACATAACACCGGTATGATGGAAAACTAGGGCGGCAAGAGTGGAACAAAACACCAGGCATAAGGCCGAGCCTTCCACCCTTTACCAAATATATAGATGCATTAATAATATAAGAGATATTGTGATATCCCAAACATAACCATGTCCACCATGGAGCAATCTTCAGCTTCACCTGCAACTAACAACGCTATAAGAGGGGCTGAGCAAAGCGGTAACATAGCCAAACAACGGTTTGCTAGGAAGGGTGTCAAAGGTTAGAGGTTCATGGCAATTTGGGAGGCTTGAATAGCAAAAGATAGGTAGCGCAGCAAAGCGATAGAACGAAGCAACTAGCATAGCAATGATAGTAGTGAGATCCAGGGTAGCGGTCATCTTGCCTGAAATCCCGCTAGGAAGAAGAACGAGTCCATGAAGAAGATGAAGCCACGAAGACGAACCAAGCGTAGACGAACGAATCCTCACGATCGCAACGAAACGGGAACTATCGAGAAGAAGCACACAACATAGTGAACACACCACACATAGACAAGACATGATGCACAACACGCATGATGCATGACAAAGCTAAGTGAAACTACTCATGGTAAGAGATGATGCACACAAGAACAACACATCAAGGCAAGTTTAAATGAGGCCGGAAACAACATATAACAATTCCGGTAAGTCCTCATATGCAAGTTTCGAAATTGGTCCAGAACTGAATAAACATTATGTTCAAGTTGTTAAACAGCAAGTTAAGATGCACCAAGATGATCTACACGAAATTCTAGTCAAGTTACATATAAAGTTCATTAGATTCGAAGCTACGGCCTAGAAGATATGAGCAAAACAAGTTAACCATGGCATTGATGCAAAATGCACACAAACATAAGCAAACACCCCAAAACAAGGATGCAACATGATAATATGAAACTACATGCAAATCTAAGCAAGTTTCATATAGAGCACACTCAAAACGGAGCAACGGTTCAACACACACACTATACAAGTTATAATAACAATCTGCCAAAAACAGCAACTAGGCATATTGCAAGCATCAAAACAATATGCTACAGCATCTCAACGTAAGAACAAAAGGCATGGGCATGATGTACAGGTAAAGCATGACAAAACATGAACACTGAGCTATCTCCAGAAATTACTAGAACATGCTCAAACACACATGGAAAGATTGCAAATAATAACAGTTTCAGACTTATCAGAAAATAGCATCAGGTTGCAATGTTTAGAGCTATCAAACAACATGTTACAGGAACTTAACATGGCAAACAAAGGAATGGCACGAATCTACTAATTGCATATAACAAAAGTCCCTTATTGACCATGAGCCAAAAAGGATAAGAAGATGAAATGGCACCCATGTAAACATGGCAAAAAAATATATGATAGATTCATACATGGCAGGAACAACAATAAGTAGGCATGTTGGTGAGCTTGAACCACTCACCACAGAGCAATACATGGCATGGAAAGGAAACCAACAGTAAGAAGACATGTTTATGAAGCTAAGCATGGAAAGAACAAGTTCATAAGGTGCATGGATCACTAGCAAAACACATGGCCAAAACTGAACTTCATGTTAACAGGATGACAGCAACATTATTTAGCTAGTTTGGAGCAAGATAACAACAAGCTACAGCAGGCTATAATTGCAAACAAGCGCATTAATGGATAGAGCATGACATGTATAACAAATCATCATTAGTGAACATCTCCATATTATGCACGAAATGACTTGTAGCAGCAGGTTTACATAGCAACAAAATATAACAGAATCAGCCAAGCAAAACAGCAACAGCAAGTACCCAACTTAACAAACTCGATGCACTCAGCACACAACTCACAAAAATACATGGATGGCACCTCTGTGAATATGGCATGGCATAGGTCAAAACACATGTAGACATCAACCTCATAGGATACACACATCAAACATGGCAAAAATGACAAATGAGCATATTATAACAGTTCTAGCAGATTAACATCACATAGCACTATTCCAACAGCATTTCGAGCATCAAGATGAGCTCAAATGAAAATGATGCAATGGAATGAAATGAAGTACTCGTCGAAACGAAGAATTTGACATATTACACGCACTAAAGGGAACAGCATGCAGCAAGTTATGATGCGATGAACATGGCATGATAATGTTAAAAACCAGGGACTTGGTGGATTTTCGGGGTCAACCTCAAACGGATCTGGAACTGGCGCGGAGGACGAGGCCCGCCGGAGATGCGGGCTGCGGCGGCCGGAGATGAGGGAGAGGGCGCCGGAGAGGAGGGGGCCGGCGAGGGGGGCGCCGGATCCGGCCTTCCCGCGGCCAGATCTGGCCGGGGCGGCGCGGAGGCGACGGCCGGGGCCGGCGGCGGAGCTCCGAGGCGGCGGCGGGCGGACGAGGCGGCGGCCGGCGGCGGCGCGAGGCGGCGGCGGCGCGGGAAGGCAGGCGGCGGCGGGCGCCGAGGCGGCGGGGCTCGGGCGAGGCGCGGAGGCGCTCGCGCGGCGGCGACCGGGGGCGGGCTGGCGACGCGGGGGACGGCGGCGCCCACGTGGCGGCCGCGGATTGGCCGGGGCGGCGGCGGCGGACGTTGTCCGGACGGACCGGACGTGTCCGGCGGCACGGAGAGGAGCGGGGCTAGGGTTAGGGGTGGATTTGATCCGGAATTTCGGGGGGGGAGGTGTTTATATAGGTAGAGGGAGCTAGGAGACTCCAAATGAGGCACGGTTTTCGCCCACACGATCGTGATCGAACGACCGAGAGCATGGAGGGGGTTAGGATGGGTTTTGGGACACTTTGGAAGGGGTGTTGGCCTGCAACACAAAGAGGGCTTCGACGGTTACCCGGTTAACCGTTGGAGTATCAAACGACCTCCAAATGGCACGAAACTTGACAGGCGGTCTACCGGTGATGTACCACGGCCGCTTGGCAAACGTCGGTCCATTCCGAGAACGTTTAACACCCGCACAAGAGAAGAGGCAAAAAGGGACGCCGGATGACATAGGAGTGCCGGATCGCAAAACGGACAACGGGGAAAATGCTCGGATGCATGAGATGAACACGTATGCAAAATGAAATGCACATGATGACATGATATGAAATGCAGATGATGACATGGCAAAGTGCAACACGCAAGCACATGACATGGCAATGACAGCGAATAACTGGCAGACACCTGGCGCATCGAATCCGGGGCGTTACAACACTCCTCCACTAACAAGAGATCTCGTCCCGAGATCTTAGGACCGAGACGGAAGGGAAAAGGGATGAGGTGAAACAAGAACTCAAGAGAAGAAGCAAAGAATCGAGAGCACTCGAGAAGAAGAGAGGAACCACGAGAATGACGAGAATAGAAAACGAGAAATCAGACAGACTATGAAACCACTCCGATTAGAACGAGATAAAAACGAATAAGACTGAAAGGATTTAGGCAGCACTCCGGCTGAAACATGGATGAATAGAACAGGAGCTTCAGAGGATGGAATGATACTTGATGAAGACATGACACAAAACCTCCGGAAAGAATTGAAAGAGTTGAATGAAAAGAACGGAGAAGAAAATGACAACTTGTGCCACGAATGAAATTGAAAGCATCTTTAGAAGGAAGGTTTAAACGGAGTTATTGAGAAAATCAACAACAAAAAGAATAAGCTTGTCATGGACTTATTGATAACATCCCGAAATCATAAGGTGATAACCGGCCACAAACGGAAATGATTTGATAGCTTAGAAGAACGAAGAAATGCAGAACTCCACTTCAAAAGAATGCGGAGATTTAATTGCACTTAGAAGGCAAGAAGAAGGATACTTGAGCTCCTTCGATTAGAATCTTGATGAACTCTTGAAAGAATGAGTTAAATCATGAAGAACCACCATGAAGAACTCCGGTGACAAAAGGACGATGAGATCGAATGAAGGAAGAAAGAATAAGATTACAGCTTACGGTGATTTAGATGGAGGTTCCGACGAGATGGCTAAGGAAATTTGAACTCCGGAAAAGAAAAGTTGAAAACACTTGGAACTAGAATTTATTCATCAAGAACAAACTCCGAAGAAAAGGGATTAATCACTTGGATGAAATAAGAATAAGATTTATTGTATGCTTATCCTTCATCAAATTAAATTGATGACCAGCAATGGATTTTTGCATACTACTTATTCTTCTTGAAAAAGAATTGAGAAGTGGCATAACGCAAACTTGAGAAGGTCTTCATGAACCACCGGTAGGATTAAAAAGAACGAATGAAATAATATGATAATCAGAGAAAAAGAATCTTGAACGAACCACCATAAGAATTCAAAAATTGAATGACTAAAGAGAATGAATCACCGGGAAGAATTAGAGGAACCAATATGCTAGAGGGGATTTAGATGCAAAGAACAAAGAGATCATGAGCTGATTAAAGAACACTTGAATGAAGCACTGGGATAAATATAGATCGATAACTGGAATGATGGCCTCCGGTAAAAAGAAATGGGAAAACAACTCCTGATATACTCCGGATGGTTGAGAAAAAGGAATTTCCGACAAACGGAATACTTCGAGAGGGTAACAAGAAGCTAGAACCACGAATCTTCGAGAGAACGGGCAGAATTTAGGGGAAAACTCTTCTTCGGTCTTCAAACGTTGAGAATGACAACGAGGAACACCAGTAAAATTGTTGAGATACTCCGGGAGAATGAAAAACAAAGAGGTTGAGCCAACAATGAAAAGAATTTGAAAGCTATCTTGGAGAAGGCATGTGACTGATGAAATTCATTCTTACGTCACACTTGAAAAGAATTTGAGAATAACCCCGGGAGAAGAGTCAGGTAAGATCCTGGGAAAAGACCTGTGGGTTAGGGCCCACTAAAAGAAAAACATCGTTGGAAAGGATTGTTAAAGAGATATGATGATGTATCGGAACAATTGAAATATGTGAATGAGGTGACACCCTCAAATTAATTGGAAAACAGACGAATCTCCTGAGATGTCTTGAGCACTCCGGAAGGATAAACTGGCGAGGGCGAACGAGCAGATAGAACACTTGCGCTGAGGAAAAGAATATGATCAACCCGAAAAACTTGAATTGAATGCACCGGAAAAAGAAAGGGATGAAGAATGACGAACGAGACGAGAATTCACCAATTGAAATAATTGAGGAAAGACTGAAGAGGCTCCACACGAATGAAATTGATGGTCGAAAAGGACTCAAGCTCCGGGAAGAAAAGGGTGGAAGGGCGGAAAAAACACAGGCAACTGGAAGGGGAAAACCGATGAATAACTTGAAGAGAAAAACACCAGTTGAAATCATTGAGGAAAGAAAGCAAAGACTTTGCACGAGTAGGGAGGATACTCGATTACAGACTCCGGATTCCAGAAGAAGAAGGGAGGGCGGGTGGGAAAAACAAGGACAACTTCAGACAGGGAAACAACATCGATCGAAAAGAGCTGAGGATTGATCTCCCAAAGAGAGAGAGGTTCGAATCAGTTTGACAAGGAATGTGCCGGACAAAAGAGGATGGACAACGAACGAAAACTAACCGCGTGATCCTAAAGAAAAATTTGAAGGGGAAGAGGAGTAGTTCAAAACACCTACATCAAGATTCCTCACCAGAGCGACGAAGGGGCTGAGGGGTGAAAAGAATTCCTACTCTCTGATATAACTAGACTCAGAAATCAGTTTTCTTCTAGACTCAACAACGGCCAAACTACATGATCAATCAAGGGGCTACTAGGGTCGGTCGAGGCTCTGATACCAACTTGTCACGCCCAAGATGCGACCCTATCCTAAAGGAACTCGAAGGTCCCACCAAGGATAGAAGCGCATCTTGAAGACGCTTTTGCAAGGTGGATATCATTACATCAACATTACATAATAGATGGGGATACATACAAATGGCATACAATGCCACACAAATACAACATCATCTTACATAAGAGCACCATCCAACTACGGATGAAACACAAACAGAAACTCAAATGACATCCACCCTGCTAGCCCAGGTTGCCGACCTGGAACCTATCCCCTGATCGAAGAAGAAGCAGAAGAGGAACTCCAAAACAAGCAAACATCGCTCTCGCGCCAAGACCATCACATAACCTGTACCTGCAACTGTTGTTGTAGTAATCTGTGAGCCACGAGGACTCAGCAATCCCATTACCATGGGTATCAAGACTAGCAAAGCTTAATGGGAAAGGAAGGGGTAAAGTGGTGAGGTTGCAGCAGCGACTAAGCATGATATGGTGGCTAGCATACGCAAATAAGAGCGAGAAGAGAAGCAAAGGAATGGTCGTGAAGCTAGCAATGATCAAGAGGTGATCCTGAACTCCTACTTACGTCAAACATAACCCAAAGACCGTGTTCACTTCCCGGACTCCGCCGAAAAGAGACCATCACGGCTACACACACGGTTGATGTGTTTTAATTTGGATCTGGTGTCAAGTTATCTACAACCGGACATTAACAAATTCCCATCTGCCACATAACCACGGGCACGGCTCTCGAAAGTTTATACCCTACAGGGGTGTCCCAACTTAGCCCATGATAAGCTCTCGCGATCAACGAAGTGTTGGGGAACGTAGTAATTTCAAAAAAATTCCTACGCACACGCAAGATCATGGTGATGATATAGCAACGAGAGGGGAGAGTGTATGTCCACGTACCCCCGTAGACCGTAAGCGGAAGCGTTATCACAACATGGTTGATGTAGTCGTACGTCTTCACGATCCGACCGATCCAAGCACCGAACGTACGGGGCCTCCGAGTTCAGCACACGTTCAGCTCGATGACGATCTTCGGCCTCCGATCCAGCCGAGCTCCGGAGATGAGTTCTGTCAGCACGACGGCGTGGTGACGATGTTGATGCTCTACCGGCGCAGGGCTTCGCCTAAGCTTCGCGACGTTATATGTCACATCCCTAGCTTCTGGTGCTGCCTGGTGTTGCATCATGTTTAAACTTTTGAAACTTGAACTGAGGAAATTTGGAAGCCTCAAAATTTAAATAATAGAGGGCAAAAACCCTAAAATCTCATTCATTGTTCCAAAATGCTCTTCTTAAATGTTTGATAATTTTTGGCAAGGGTTCTGGTCCCAACCAAAATATTGAACATTTTTAAGGATTTATTTTTGGGACTTTGAATTTAAATCAGTAGCTATTTGAATTTGAATTATATTCATATAATTAGAATATAATTTCAAATACCCCTGAAACATTTTATAAGCTTTTGGAAAAGTCCATCTAGCAAAATAAAAATATTCAGAGGAGTTTTTGGCATTGTTTGAATTATTTTAAATTCAAAACAGTGGCAAAATAAATTAATAAAACAAACAGAACAGAAATATAAAAAAAAGAGAAGCCCAGCCACTTACCTGGCGCTCACCTGCAGCGGAGCCGGCCCAGCTTCTGTTCCGGCCCAGCCCACCACCGCCGCCTTCCCCCCCCCCCCCTGTCGTCTTCCTCCCCTCGCCCCAAAGCTGCTGCTGTCGCCGTGAGAAAGCGCCCGCGCACGTAGGCTCCACCTCCTGCTTCGCGCTTGAGGCTCAACCTCCTCCCAGTCCCCGTGCCTGGAGATGCCTCGACCCCCTCTGTTCTTCCCCCCCCCCTCTTTCCTGGCTCTCCCCCTCGCTTGCCCGCAGCCATGGCCGAACGCCACCATCGCCACCGACGCCGTTCGCCGCGGCCACAGCCACCGCCTAGCCTTCCCATCTGTCCAGGAGCTCCACCTCCGTCGTCTACGCCTCCTCAAGGGCACACGCGCCGCCGGACGCCCCCGAACGCCCACACCGCTGCCTTCTTCAACCTTCGGCCCCGTCGATCGCCGTCGTCGATTCGCCCCCGACAAGACATCTTCGAGCCCACTAACCCTCCCAACGGACTCGCGGTGAGACCCTGAGTCGTTTCCCCCTTCTTCCCTGGTCGCTTTTGACCTCTAGGCCATAGCCCTGTCATGGCCGAGAGCTCCATGCCGCCGCCGCGTAGCTCGTCGTCGTTTGAGCTAGCATCTGTCACGGCCGAGCACATATTTGTGCTCCTCGCGTCGTCAGGAGTCTGCTGAGACCCTCCACTAGTTTCCCCGTGCACCGGAGCTCCATTCTCGTTGAGGTCCAGAACTCCGGCGCCGCCGCGAGCTCGTTTCCGGCGAGCTCCGGCCACCACAGCCGCTGCCGCTCGCCCAGTTGGATGCGGCGCATCTTCAGCTACCCGTAGGAGCAAACCACGCGTCGAATGGTGCTCCGTAGCGAGCATACGTTGCATCTCCGTCGTCGGCCATGGTCGTCGCCGGCGAAACTCCGGTGGCTGGTGACGTGGCGATGTCATTAAACGCTAATGACGCACTAACCAACCCCCTAGGCCACTGACTAGTGGGCCCCACACCCTAATTAACACAAATTACATCTTCTGTTTAATTTAACTAACCCCGGTGGGCCCACGCGTCAGTGTTGACTACGCTGACGTGGCCGTTGACTTGGTCCCACCTGTCAGTGAGCTAAGCAGCCCTGTGACACTGACATGTGGCCCCCACACGTCAGGTTTGACCCGGACCCGCCCTGTTGACCTGATGACGTCAGGGTGATGTCATGCTGACGCAATAATTCCTTTCTGGAATTTAAATAAATCTTAAATGATTTAATAATTTCAGAAAATAGCTAAAACTTCAATAAATCATAGAAAATTAACCGTAACTCCAAATTAAATAATTTATATATGAAAAATTATCAGAAAAATTCAAGAAATCCATCTGTACCATTTTCATGCATGTTAGAACAACTTATAGCTGCTGTATAGCACAAATCAATTAAATGGCATTTGAATAATCACATATGGAGTTTGAATTTGAATCTTGTATTCAAACCAACTTCATTTAATCTGTTGCTAGTTGCATTAGCTCAAAACACATTCATATTGCCATGTCATGAGCATGCATCATATTGTGCATTGCATTGATTGTATTTCTTCTTTGTTGCCGGTATCTGTTCCCTCCCGGTAGACGATGTTCCGACGTTGTGATCGTTGACACTGATGAAGACTCAATGTTATCTTCAGAAGTGCCAGGCAAGCAAAACCCCATTGTTCATTCCGATACAATCCTACTCTCTCGCTCCTACTCTCTTTTACTGCATTAGGACAACAATGATTCATCTGTTACTTGCTGCGGTAGCTGAACCCCTTTATCCTCTGCATGACCTGTCATTCCACAGTAAATAGATGAAACCCACTAGCATGAGTAGGAGTTGTTTGAGCCCTGTTGTGCCTACTCATTCTTGCTTGTTTGTCATGCCTGCTACTGCTTAGAGTTGTGTCAGGTCTGATTCATCGGGAATGAATCAGAGGTGTGTGAACATGTCCTACTGTGTGTGAGCTAAGTGTGTGAATACGATTTGGTAAAGGTAGCGGTGAGAGGCCATGTAGGAGTACATGGTGGGTTGTCTCATTGCAGCCGTCCTCAGGAACTGAGTTCTGTGTTTGTAATCCATGATTCAGCTACTACCACGCATTGGGCCCGAAACCAATGGACCCTCTCGGCTTCTTGATCACCCTTGTCCTCTGTCCAGGAGTTGCAAGTAGTTTCTGGTGTTTGTAGTATGCTGGAGGCCGTGGGCAGCGCTGACCGTAGGGGTGGGCTGTGATGCGGTAGGCACGTGGCACGGTGTACCGGGCGCCCGTTTGGTGTCTCGGGAACCCTGTTCACATCGTTTGGGGCTGTGAGCGAAACTCCGGCCGGATCTCCTCATGGATGGAACCCGAATAGGCGATAAACCTGGACTAGAGACTCGAGTGTTTAGGCAGGCCGTGGCCGACACCCACGTTGGGCTTCCGCTTGAAGGTTGCCGAGTACATGTCGTGTAAACGGCGGTAAGTGGTGAGAGCGTGTGTGAAGAAGTACACCCCTGCAGGGTTAACATCATCTATTCGAATAGCCGTGTCCGCGGAAAAGGACTTCTGGGTTGCTTATATCAGTTCATAGACAAGTGAAAGTGGATACTCTAAAATACGCAAGATAAGCGTGAGTGCCATGGATGGCGTTCTCGTAGGGAGACGGGAGCGGATCCATAGTGGTGTATTGATATGGTGAATATGTGGACTCGTGTGCGCCACCTCAAAGAGTTACTTGCAGTCGTAGTTCAGGATAGCCACCGAGTCAAAGCTGGCTTGCTGCAGTTAAACCCCACCATCCCCTTTGTTGATAATGATGCATATGTAGTTAGTTCTGATGTAAGTCTTGCTGGGTACATTTGTACTCACGTTTGCCTATTTTATGTTTTGCAGAGAGACTTCAGTCTCACTAGTAGTTCCACGTGGGCTTCGACGTTTAGCTTGTTACCTCAGCTACGATCTTGTGCCCTCGGCAGGATCTGGTAGATAGTCAGGCTTCTCAGCCTTTTTCATTTCTAGATGTCTGTACTCAGACATGTTAAGCTTCCGCATGTGCTTGACTTGTATGCTCTGATTGTTGGGTCATGAGACCCATGTTTGTAATATCTCGCTCCTCAGAGCCTATTGAATAAATACCTGTGTCGTAGAGTCATGTTGTGATGCCTTGTTGTATTTGCACATATCGAGCATATTGTGTGTATGATTGAAATGCTTGGTATGTGTGGGATCTGACTATCTAGTTGTTTATCCTTAGTAGCCTCTCTTACCGGGAAATGTCTCCTGGTGTTTCCACTGAGCCATGGTAGCTTGCTACTGCTTCGGAACAATTAGGCTGGCCGGCATGTGTCCTTCTTCGTTCCTGTGTCTGTCCCTTCGGGGAAATGTCACGCGATGAATACTGGAGTCCTGTTAGCCCGCTACAGCCCGGTTCACCAGAGTCCTGCTAGCCCAGTGCTACAGCCTGGATTCACTTGCTGATGACCGACACGTTCGATGCTGGGTCATGGATGCCTGTCCCTATAAGTTCGTGCCACTTTGGGTTTACGACTAGCCATGTCAGCCCGGGCTCCTTATCATATGGATGCTAGCGACACTGTCATATACGTGTGCCAAAAGGCGCAAACGGTCCCGGGCAAAGGTAAGGCGACACCCGTGGGAATACCGTGCGTGAGGCCGCAAAGTGATATGAGGTGTTACATGCTAGATCGATGTGGCATTGAGTCGGGGTCCTGACAATATAACCGAGGTGGAATATGGTGGAAGGGGGCACCGCACACGGCTAAGGAACGATCCGTAGATCAACTTGTGTGTCATGGGGTGCCCCCTGCCCCCGTATATAAAGGAGCAAGGGGGAGGGGGCGGCCGGCCTAGGAGGGGGCGCGCCATGGGGAGTCCTACTCCCACCGGGAGTAGGACTCCCTCCTTCCTTGTTGGAGTAGGAGAAGGGGGAAAGAGGAGGAGAGGAGGAAGGAAAAGGGGGCCGCACCCCTTGTCCAATTCGGACCAGATGGGGGCTGCGCGCCTCCTTCCTTTCGGCCTCTCTCCTCTAATCCCGTATGGCCCAATAAGGCCCATATACTCCCCGGCGAATTCCCGTAACTCTCCGGTACTCCGAAAAATACCCGGATCACTCGGAACCTTTCCGAACTCCGAATATAGTCGTCCAATATATCGATCTTTACGTCTCGACCATTTCAAGACTCCTCGTCATGTCCCCGGTCTCATCCGGGACTCCGAACTCCTTCGGTACATCAAAACTCATAAACTCATAATATAATTGTCATCGAAACCTTAAGCGTGCGTACCCTACGGGTTCGAGAACTATGTAGACATGACCTAGAATTATTCTTGGTCAACAACCAATAGCGGGACCTGGATGCCCATATTGGCTCCTACATATTCTATGAAGATCTTTATCGGTCAAACCGCATAACAACATACGTTGTTCCCTTTGTCATCGGTATGTTACTTTCCCGAGATTCGATCGTCGGTATCCAATACCTAGTTCAATCTCGTTACCGGCAAGTCTCTTTACTCGTTACGTAATGCATCATCCCGTAACCAACTCATTGGTCACATTGCTTGCAAGGCTTATAGTGATGTGCATTACCGAGAGGGCCCAGAGATACCTCTCCGACAATCGGAGTGACAAAACCTAATCTCGAAATACGCCAACTCAACATGTACCTTCGGAGACACCTGTAGTACTCCTTTATAATCACCCAGTTACGTTGTGACGTTTGGTAGTACCCAAAGTGTTCCTCCGGTAAACGGGAGTTGCATAATCTCATAGTTACAGGAACATGTATAAGTCATGAAGAAAGCAATAGCAACATACTAAACGATCAAGTGCTAAGCTAACGGAATGGGTCAAGTCAATCACATCATTCTCCTAATGATGTGATCCCGTTAATCAAATGACAACTCTTTTGTCCTTGGCTAGGAAACATAACCATCTTTGATAAACGAGCTAGTCAAGTAGAGGCATACTAGTGACACTATGTTTGTCTATGTATTCACACATGTATTATGTTTCCGGTTAATACAATTCTAGCATGAATAATAAACATTTATCATGATATAAGGAAATAAATAATAACTTTATTATTGCCTCTAGGGCATATTTCCTTCAGTCTCCCACTTGCACTAGAGTCAATAATCTAGTTCACATCGCCATGTGATTTAACACCAATATTCACATTTGTATGTGATTAATACCCATAGTTCACATCATCATGTGATCAACACTCAAAGGGTTTACTAGAGTCAATAATCTAGTTCACATTGCTATGTGATTAACACCCAAAGAGTACTAAGGTATGATCATGTTTTGCTTGTGAGAGAAGTTTAGTCAATGGGTCTGTCATATTCAGAGCCGTATGTATTTTGCAAATATTCTATGTCCACAATGCTCTGCACGGAGCTACTCTAGCTAATTGCTCCCACTTTCAATATGTATCCAGATTGAGACTTAGAGTCATCTGGATTGGTGTAAAAGCTAGCATCATTGTAACTTTTTACGACGGGCTCTTTTATCACCTCCATAATCGAGAAACATCTCCTTAGTTCTCACTAAGGATATTTTTGACCGCTGTCCAGTGATCTACTCTTAGATCAAAATTGTATTCCTTTGTCAAACTCAGAGTAAGGTATACAATAGGTCTGGTTCACAGCATAGCATACTTTATAGAACCTATGACTGAGGCATAGGGAATGACTTTTCATTCTCTTTCTATTTTCTGCCATGGTCGGGTCTTGAGTCTTACTCAACTTCACACCTTTGCATCACAGGCAAGAACTCCTTCTTTGACTGTTCCATTTTGAACTATTTTCAAAAAATTTATCAAGGTATGTATTCATTGAAAAATCTTATCAAGCGTCTTGATCTATCTATATAGATATTGATGCTCAATGTGTAAGTAGCTTCGCTGAGGTCTTTCTTTGAAAGAACTTCTTTCAAACACTCCTTTATGCTTTGCAGAATAATTCTACATTATTTCCGATCAACAATATGTCATTCATATATACTTATCAGAAATGTTGTAGTGCTCCCACTCACTTTCTTGTAAATACATGCTTCACCGTAAGTCTGTACAAAACTATATGCTTTGATCAACTTATCAAAGCGTATATTCCTACTCTGAGATGCTTGCACCAGTCCATAGATGGATCGCTGGAGCTTGCACATTTTGTTAGCACCTTTAGGATTGACAAAACCTTCTGGTTGCATCATATACAACTTTTCTTTAAGAAAACCATTAAGGAATGTAGTTTTGACATCTATTTGCCAGATTTCATAAAATGTGGCAATTGCTAACATGATTCGGACAGACTTAAGCATCGCTACAGTTGAGAAAATCTCATTGTAGTCAACACCTTGAACTTGTCAAAAACCTTTTTTGCGACAAGTCGAGCTTTTTAGATAGTAACACTACTATCAACGTCCGTCTTCCTCTTGAAGATCCATTTATTTCTTATGGTTTGCCGATCATCGGGCAAGTCCACCAAAGTCCACACTTTGTTCTCATACATGGATCTTATCTCAGATTTCATGGCCTCCGGCCATTTTGCGGAATCTGGGCTCATCATCGCTTCCTCATAGTTCGTAGGTTTATCATGGTCTAGTAACATGATTTTCAGAACAGGATTACCATACCACTCTGGTGCGGACCGTACTCTGGAAGACCTACGAGGTTCTGTAGTAACTTGATCTGAAGTTTCATGATCATCATCATTAGCTTCCTCACTAATTGGTGTAGGAATCACTGGAACTGATTTCAGTGATGAACTATTTTCCAATTAGAGGAGAAGGTACAGTTGCCTCATCAAGTTCTACTTTCCTCCCACTCACTTCTTTCGAGAGAAACTCCTTCTCTAGAAAGGATCCATTCTTAGCAACGAATGTTTTGCCTTCGGATCTGTGATAGAAGGTGTACCCAACAGTTTCCTTTGGGTATTCTATGAAGACGCACTTCTCCGATTTGGGTTCGAGCTTATCAGGTTGAAAACCTTTTTCATATAAGGATCGCAACTCCAAACTTTAAGAAATGACAGCTTAGGTTTACTGCTAAACCATAGTTCATACGGTGTCGTCTCAACGGATTAAGATGGTGCCCTTTTAACGTGAATGTAGCTGTCTCTAATGCATAACCCCAAAACAATAGTGGTAAATTAGGAACAGACATCATAGATCGCACCATATCCAATAAAGTGCGGTTACGACGTTCGGACACACCATAACGTTGTGGTGTTCCAGGTGGCGTGAGCTGTGAAACTATTCCACATTATTTTAATTGAAGACCAAACTCGTAACTCAAATATTCGTCTCCGCGATCAGATCGCGGAAACTTTATTTTCTTGTTACGATGATTTTTCCACTTCACTCTGAAATTCTTTGAACCTTTCAACTATTTCAGACTTATGTTTCATCAAGTAGATATACCCATATCTGCTCAAATCATCTTGTGAAGGTCAGAAAATAATGATACTTGCCACGAGCATCAACACTCATTGGATCGCATACATCGGTATGTATTATTTCCAATAAGTCAGTAGCTCGTTCCATTATCTCGGAGAACGGAGTTTTAGTCATCTTGCCCAAAAGGCACGGTTTGCAAGCATCAAATGATTCATAACCAAGTGATTCCGAAAATCCCTATGGAGTTTCTTCATGCGCTTTACACCGATATGACCCAAACGGCAGTGCCACAAATAAGTTGCACTATCATTATTAACTTTGCATCTTTTGGCCTCAATATTATGAATATGTGTATCACTACGATCGAGATCCAACAAACTATTTTCATTGGGTGTATGACCATTGAAGGTTTTATTCATGTAAACAGAACAACAATTATTCTCTGATTTTAGATGAATAACCATATTGCAATAAACACGATCAAATCATATTCATGCTCAACGCAAACGCCAAATAACATTTATTTAGGTTTAACACTAATCCCGAAAGTATAGGGAGTGTGCGATGATGATCATATCAATCTTGGAACTACTTCCAACACTCATCGTCACTTTCCCTTCAACTAGTCTCTCTTTATTCTGTAACTCCTATTTCGAGTTACTAATCTTCGCAACCGAACAAGTATCAAATACTCAGGGGCTACTATAAACACTAGTAAGGCACACATCAATAATCTGTATATCAAATATACCCTTGTTCACTTTGCCATCCTTCTTATCCACCAAATATTCAGGGCATTTCCGCTTCTAGTGACCATTTCCTTTGCAGTGTAAACACTCAGTTTCAGGCTATGGTCCAGCTTTGGGCTTCTTCGCAGGAGTAACAACTTGCTTGTCTTTCCACTTGAAGTTCCCTTTCTTTCCCTTTGCCCTTCTCTTGAAACTAGTGGTCTTGTCAATCATCAACACTTGATGCTCTTTCTTGATTTCTATCTTCGTCGATTTCAACATCACGAAGAGCTCGGGAATCGTTTTCGTCATCCCTTGCATACTATAGTTCATCACGAAGTTCTAGTAACTTAGTGATGGTGACTAGAGAATTTTGTCAATCACTATCTTATCTGGAAGATTAACTCCCACTTGATTCAAGCGATTGAAGTACCCAGACAGTCTGAGCACATACTCACTAGTTGAGCGATTCTCCTCCATCTTTTAGCTATAGAACTTGTTGGAGACTTCATATCTCTCAACTCGGGTATTTGCTGGAAATATTAACTTCAACTCCTGGAACGTCTCATATGGTCCATGACGTTCAAAACGTCTTTGAAGTCCCGATTCTAAGCCATAAAGCATGGTGCACAAAACTACCAAGTAGTCATCATATTGAGCTAGCCAAACGTTCATAACGTCTGCATCTGCTACTGCAATAGGTCTGTCACCTAGCGGTGCATTAAGGACATAATTCTTCTGTGCAGCAATGAGGATAAACCTCAGATCGCGGATCAAATCCGCATCATTGCTACTAACATTTTTCAACACAATTTTCTCTAGGAACATATCAAAATAAACATATGAAAGCAACAACACAAGCTATTGATCTTACAACATAATTTGCAAAATACTACCAGGACTAAGTTGATGATAAATTTAAGTTCAATTAATCATATTACTTAAGAACTCCCACTTAGACAGACATCCCTCTAGTCATCTAAGTGATTACGTGATCCATATCAACTACACCATAACCGATCATCACGGAGATGGAGTAGTTTTCAATGGTGAACATCAATATGTTGATCATATCTACTATATGATTCACGCTCGACCTTTCGGTCTCCGTGTTCAGAGGCCATATCTGCATATGCTAGGCTCGTCAAGTTTTAACCTGAGTATTCCGCGTGTGCAAAACTGGCTTGCACCCGTTGTAGATGGACGTAGAGCTTATCACACCCGATCGTCACGTGGTGTCTGGGCACAACGAACTTTGGCAACGGTGCATACTCAGGGAGAACACTTCTTGATAATTTAGTGAGAGATCATCTTAAAATGCTACCGTCAATCAAAGCAAGAATAAGATGTATAATAGATAAACATCATATGCAATCAAAATATGTGACATGATATGGCCATGATCATCTTGCGCCTTTGATCTCCATCTCCAAAGTACTGTCATGATCTCTATCGTCACCGGCACGACACCATGATCTTCATCATCTTGATCTATATCAATGTGTCATCACATGGTTGTCTCACCAACTATTGCTCTTGCAACTATTGCTATCGTATAGCGATAAAGTAAAGCAATTATTTGGCACTTGCATCTTATGCAACAAAGGGACATCCATAGGGCTTCTGCCAGTTGCCGATAACTTCAACAAAACATGATCATCTCATACAACAACTTATATCTTATCACGTCTTGACCATATCACATCACAACATGCCCTGCAAAAACAAGTTAGACGTCCTCTACTTTGTTGTTGCAAATTTTACGTGGCTGCTACGGGCTTAAGCAAGAACCAATCTCACCTACGCATCAAAACCACAACGATAGTTTGTCAAGTTGATGCTGTTTTAACCTTCGCAAGGACCGGGCGTAGCCACACTCGGTTCAACTAAAGTTGGAGAAACTGACACCCGCCAGCCACCTGTGTGCAAAGCACGTCGGTAGAACCAGTCTCGCGTAAGCGTACGCGTAATGTCGGTCCGGGCCGCTTCATCCAATAATACCGCCGAACCAAAGTATGACATGCTGGTAAGCAGTATGACTTCTATCGCCCACAACTCACTTGTGTTCTACTCGTGCATATAACATCAAACCATAAAACCTAGGCTCAGATGCCACTGTTGGGGAACGTAGTAATTTCAAAAAAATTCCTACGCACACGCAAGATCATGGTGATGATATAGCAACAAGAGGGGAGAGTGTATGTCCACGTACCCTCGTAGACCGTAAGCAGAAGCGTTATCACAACGCGGTTGATGTAGTCGTACGTCTTCACGATCCGACCGATCCAATCACCGAACATACGAAGCCTCCGAGTTCAGCACACGTTCAGCTCGATGACGTTCTCCGGCCTCCGATCCAGCCGAGCTCCGGAGATGAGTTCTGTCAGCACGACGGCATGGTGACGATGTTGATGCTCTACCGGCGCAGGGCTTCGCCTAAGCTTCGCGACGATATAACCGAGGTGGAATATGGTGGAAGGGGGCACCGCACATGGCTAAGGAACGATCCGTAGATCAACTTGTGTGTCATGGGGTGCCCCCTGT
The DNA here is from genome assembly GCF_018294505.1 of Triticum aestivum. NCBI lineage: Eukaryota > Viridiplantae > Streptophyta > Magnoliopsida > Poales > Poaceae > Triticum > Triticum aestivum. The sequence goes on along the minus strand of NC_057807.1, from coordinate 222,390,821 downwards.
CCCCGTATATAAAGGAGCAAGGGGGAGGGGGCGGCCGGCCTAGGAGGGGGCGCGCCATGGGGAGTCCTACTCCCACCGGGAGTAGGACTCCCTCCTTCCTTGTTGGAGTAGGAGAAGGGGGAAAGAGGAGGAGAGGAGGAAGGAAAAGGGGGCCGCACCCCTTGTCCAATTCGGACCAGATGGGGGCTGCGCGCCTCCTTCCTTTCGGCCTCTCTCCTCTAATCCCGTATGGCCCAATAAGGCCCATATACTCCCCGGCGAATTCCCGTAACTCTCCGGTACTCCGAAAAATACCCGGATCACTCGGAACCTTTCCGAACTCCGAATATAGTCGTCCAATATATCGATCTTTACGTCTCGACCATTTCGAGACTCCTCGTCATGTCCCCGGTCTCATCCGGGACTCCGAACTCCTTCGGTACATCAAAACTCATAAACTCATAATATAATTGTCATCGAAACCTTAAGCGTGCGTACCCTACGAGTTCGAGAACTATGTAGACATGACCTAGAATTATTCTTGGTCAATAACCAATAGCGGGACCTGGATGCCCATATTGGCTCCTACATATTCTACGAAGATCTTTATCGGTCAAACCGCATAATAACATACGTTGTTCCCTTTGTCATCGGTATGTTACTTGCGCGAGATTCGATCGTCGGTATCCAATACCTAGTTCAATCTCGTTACCGGCAAGTCTCTTTACTCGTTACGTAATGCATCATCCCGTAACCAACTCATTGGTCACATTGCTTGCAAGGCTTATAGTGATGTGCATTACCGAGAGGGCCCAGAGATACCTCTCCGACAATCGGAGTGACAAAACCTAATCTCGAAATACGCCAACTCAACATGTACCTTCAGACACACCTGTAGTACTCCTTCATAATCACCCAGTTACGTTGTGACGTTTGGTAGTACCCAAAGTGTTCCTCCGGTAAACGGGAGTTGCATAATCTCATAGTTACAGGAACATGTATAAGTCATGAAGAAAGCAATAGCAACATACTAAACGATCAAGTGCTAAGCTAACGGAATGGGTCAAGTCAATCACATCATTCTCCTAATGATGTGATCCCGTTAATCAAATGACAACTCTTTTGTCCATGGCTAGGAAACATAACCATCTTTGATAAACGAGCTAGTCAAGTAGAGGCATACTAGTGACACTATGTTTGTCTATGTATTCACACATGTATTATGTTTCCGGTTAATACAATTCTAGCATGAATAATAAACATTTATCATGATATAAGGAAATAAATAATAACTTTATTATTGCCTCTAGGGCATATTTCCTTCACGAAGGATATTCCTTCTCCCAGGAAGACCCAATCAGTCTCGGAATCCCGGTTTACAAGACATTTCGACAATGGTAAAACAAGACCAGCAAGACCGCCCGATGCGCCGACATCCCGATAGGAGCTGCACATATCTCGTTCTCAGGGCAACACCGGATGAGCAATCCGTACAACTAAAACCAGACCTCAATTTCCTTGAGGGCGCGCTGCAGAGGGCTCTAGTTCGGACCAACACTTAGACAACCATTGGCCCGGGGGGGCTGAATAAAGATGACCCTCGAGAGAGCGACTCCCAAGGGAAAAGTAGGTGGTTGTGAGGCAAATGGTAAAACCAAGGTTGGGCCTTACTGGAGGAGTTTTATTCAAAGCGAACTGTCAAGGGGGTCCCATAAATCACCCGACCGCGTTAGGAACGCAAAATCCGGGAACATAACACCGATATGACGGAAAACTAGGGTGGCAAGAGTGGAACAAAACACCAGGCATAAGGCTGAGCCTTCCACCCTTTACCAAATATATAGATGCATTAATAATATAAGAGATATTGTGATATCCCAAACATAACCCTGTCCACCATGGAGCAATCTTCAGCTTCACCTGCAACTAACAACGCTATAAGAGGGGCTGAGTAAAGCGGTAACATAGCCAAACAATGGTTTGCTAGGAAGGGTGTCAAAGGTTAGATGTTCATGGCAATTTGGGAGGCTTGAAGAGCAAAAGATAGGTAGGGCAGCAAAGCGATAGAACGAAGCAACTAGCATAGCAATGATAGTAGTGAGATCCAGGGTAGCCGTCATCTTGCCTGAAATCCCGCTAGGAATAAGAACGAGTCCATGAAGAAGATGAAGCCACGAAGACGAACCAAGCATAGACGAACGAATCCTCACGATCGCAACGAAACGGGAACTATCGAGAAGAAGCACACAACATAGTGAACACACCACACATAGACAAGACATGATGCACAACAAGCATGATGCATGACAAAGCTACGTGAAACTACTCATGGTAAGAGATGATGCAAACAAGAACAACACATCAAGGCAAGTTTAAATGAGGCCGGAAACAACATATAACAATTCCGGTAAGTCCTCATATGCAAGTTTCGAAATTGGTCCAGATCTGAATAAACATTATGTTCAAGTTGTTAAATAGCAAGTTAAGATGCACCAAGATGATCTACACGAAATTCTAGTCAAGTTACATATGAAGTTCATTAGATTCGGAGCTACGGCCTAGAAGATATGAGCAAAACAAGTTAACCATGGCATTGATGCAAAATGCACACAAACATAAGCAAACACCCCAAAACAAGGATGCAACATGATAATATGAAACTACATGCACATCTAAGCAAGTTTCATATAGAGCACACTCAAAACGGAGCAACGGTTCAACACACACACACTATACAAGTTATAATAACAATCTGCCAAAAACAGCAACTAGGCATATTGCAAGCATCAAAACAATATGCTACCGCATCTCAACGTAAGAACAAAAGGCATGGGCATGATGTACAAGTAAAGCATGACAAAACATGAACACTGAGCTATCTCCAGAAATCACTAGAACATGCTCAAACACACATGGAAAGATTGCAAATAATAACAGTTCCAGACTTATCAGAAAATAACATCAGGTTGCAATGTTTAGAGCTATCAAACAACATGTTACAGGAACTTAACATGGTAAACAAAGGCATGGCATGAATCTACTAATTTCATATAACAAAAGTCCCTTACTGACCATGAGCCAAAAAGGATAAGAAGATGAAATGGCACCCATGTAAACATGGCAAAAAAAATGACAGATTCATACATGGCAGGAACAACAATAAGTAGGCATGTTGGTGAGCTTGAACCACTCACCACAGAGCAATACATGGCATGGAAAGGCAACCAACAGTAAGAAGACATGTTATGAAGCTAAGCATGGTAAGAACAAGTTCATAAGGTGCATGGATCACTAGCAAAACACATGGCCAAAACTGAACTTCATGTTAACATGATGACAGCAACATTATTTAGCAAGTTTGGAGCAAGATAACAACAATCTACAGCAGGCTATAATTGCAACCAAGCACATGAATGGATATAGAATGACATGTATAACAAATCATCCTTAGTGAACATCTCCAGATTATGCACGAAATCACTTGTAGCAGCAGGTTTACATAGCAACAAAATATAACAGAATCAGCCTAGCAAAACAGCAACAGCAAGTACCCTACTTAACAAACTCGATGCACTCAGCACACAACTCACAAAAATACATGGATGGCACCTCTGTGAAGATGGCATAGCATAGGTCAAAACACATGTAGTCATCAACCTCATAGGATACACACATCAAACATGGCAAAAATGACAAATGAGCATGTTATAACAGTTCCAGCAGATTAATATCACATAGCACTCTTCCAACAGCATTTCTGGCATCAAGATGAGCTCAAATGAAAATGATGCAATGTAATGAAATGAAGTACTCGTCGGGACGAACAGTTTGACATATTACACGCACGAAACGAAACAGCATGCAACAAGTTATCATGCGATGAACATGGCATGATAATGTTAAAAACCAGGGACTTAGTGGATTTTCGGGGTCAACCTCAAACGGATTTGGAACTGGCGCGGAGGACGAGGCTCGCCAGAGATGCGGGCTGCAGCGGCCGGAGATGATGGAGAGGGCGCCGGAGAGGAGGGGGCCGGCGAGGGGGGCGCCGGATCCGGCCTTCCCGCGGCTGGATCTGGCCGGGGCGGCGCGGAGGCGACGGCCGGGGCCGGCGGCGGGGCTCCGAGGTGGCAGCGGGCGGACGAGGCGGCGGCCGGCGGCGGCGCGAGGCGGCGGCGGCGCGGGAAGGCAGGCGGCGGCGAGCGCCGAGGCGGCGGGGCTCGGGCGAGTCGCGGAGGCGCTCGCGCGGCGGCGGCCGGGGGCGGGCCGCGGGGGCCGGCCTCGGGCCCGGGTGGGCCGGCGGCACGGGAGATGGCGGCGCCCACGTGGAGGTCGTGGATTAGCCGGGGCGGCGGCGCCGAATGTTGTCTGGCCGGACCGGACGTGTCCGGCAGCGCGGAGAGGAGCGGGGCTAGGGTTAGGGGTGGATTTGATCCGGAATTTCGGGGGAGGAGGTGTTTATATAGGTAGAGGGAGCTAGGATACTCCAAATGAGGCACGGTTTTCGCCCACACGATCGTGATCGAACGACCGAGAGCATGGAGGGGGTTAGGATGGGTTTTGGGCCACTTTGGAAGGGGTGTTGGGCTGCAACACAAAGAGGGCTTCTACGGTTACCCGGTTAACCGTTGGAGTATCAAACGACCTCCAAATGGCACGAAACTTGACAGGCGGTGTACCGGTGATGTACCAAGGCCGCTTGGAAAACCTCGGTCCATTCCGAGAACGTTTAACACCCGCATAAGAGAAGAGGCAAAAAGGGACGCCGGATGACATAGGAGTGCCGGATTGCAAAACGGACAACGGGGAAAATGCTCGGATGCATGAGATGAACACGTATGCAAAATGAAATGCACATGATGACATGATATGAAATGCATATGATGACATGGAAAAGTGCAACACGCGAGCACATGACATGGCAATGACGGCGAATAACTGGCAGACACCTGGCGCATCGAATCCGGGGCGTTACAATGATCTTAAGAAATTATTAGCTAAATGGAAGCAGCAGTCTCTTAATGCTAGAATGAAACCTGAGCCTGCTTTTGCCACTTCACCTATTTGTGTTACTGATAAGGATTATGAATTCTCTGTTGATCCTGAAATTATTACTTTAGTTGAATCTGATCCTTTTTATGGCCTTGAATCTGAAACTGTTGTGGCACATCTTACCAAGTTGAATGATATAGCCACCCTATTTACTCATGATGAGAAGTCTCGCTATTTTTATATCCTTAATATATTTCCGTTCTCATTAAAGGGTGATGCTAAGACTTGGTATAATTATCTTGCTCCTGGTTGTGTGCGTAGTCCCCAGGATATTATTTATTACTTCTCTGCTAAATATTTCCCTGCTCATAAGAAACAAGCTGCCTTGCAAGAAATATATAATTTTGTGCAAATCAAAGAAGAGAGTCTCCCACAAGCTTGGGGGAGGCTTCTCCGGTTACTTAATGCTTTGCCTGATCATCCTCTCAAGAAAAATGAAATACTTGATACCTCTTATAATGGAGTAAACGATGCTTCCAAGAACTACTTGGATAGTTGTGCTAGTTGTGTTTTTAGGGAAAGAACAGTCGAGGAAGCTAAAATATTATTGAATAATATGTTGACTAATGAAAATAATTGGACTCTTCCTGAGCCAATTCCTGAGGCAATTCCTGAACCAATTGAGCCAACTCCTGAGCCTATTCCTAAACCCACTCCGAAGAAGAGAGGTGTTTTATTTCTCAGTCCTGAAGATATGCAAGAGGCAAAGAAATCAATGAAAGAAAAAGGTATTAAAGCTGAAGATGTTAAGAATTTACCTCCTATTGAAGAAATACATTGTCTTAATATACCGCCTGTTGAAGAACCACATTGTCTTGATAACCCGACACAGGTAGTAAAGGTAAATTCTCTCTATAGATATGATAAAGTTGAAATCCCCTCTACTAAATTTCATAGCCCATGCTTAGATGAATTTGATGACTTTATGGCTAGACAAGAAAGTTTTAATGCTTATGTTGGTAGAGAGTTAAAGAATAATGCTTTCGAGATAGGACGCGTGAGCGATAATATGGCTAGAGTTAAAGATGAACTCAAACTCGTTAGCAAGTATGCTTCTATGGTTGCTACTCAAGCTGAACAAGTACTTAAAGCTCAAAATGATTTTTTTGATGAATTAAATAATAAAAATGACTTTGTTGTTAGAGTGGCTACTAGAACTGGTAGAATGACTCGGGAACCTTTGTATCCTAAAGGCCACCCTAACTGAATCGAGCAAGATTCTCAGAGAAATAATTTAGAGGCACCTCGTTCTTCCAAAAAGAAGAAAAAGAAAAACGATAGGACTTTGCATGCTTCTAGTGAACCTACTGTAGACAGACGTGAGAATCCCAATGATATTTCTATTTCTGATGTTGAAACTCAATTAGGTGACGAACATGAACCTAGTGATAATGTTAATGATAATGTTCATGTTGATGCTCAACCTAGCAAAAACAATGATGTAGAGATTGAACCTGCTGTTGATCTTGATAACCCACAATCAAAGAATCAATGTTATGATAAGAGAGATTTTGTTGCTAGAAAGCACGGTAAAGAAAGAGAACCATGGGTTCAGAAACCCATGCCCTTTCCTCCTAAACCATCCAAGTCAAAGGATGATGAGGATTTTGAGCGCATTGCTGAAATGATTAGACCGATTTTCTTACGTATGCGCTTAACTGATATGCTTAAAGTAAATCCTTATGCTAAGTATATGAAGGATATCATCACAAATAAAAGAAAGATTCCGGAAGCTGAAATTTCCACCATGCTTGCTAATTACACTTTTAAGGGTGGAATACCAAAGAAACTTGGAGATCCGGGGGTACCAACTATACCATGCTCCATTAAAAGAAATTATGTTAGAACTGCTTTATGTGATCTTGGAGCCGGTGTTAGTGTTATGCCTCTCTCTTTATATCGTAGACTTGAATTGAATAAGTTGACACCTACTGAAATATCTTTGCAAATGGCCGATAAATCAACTGCTACCTGTTGGTATTTGTGAGGATGTGCCTATTGTGGTTGCAAATGTCACTATCTTAACGGACTTTGTTATTCTTGATATTCCCGAGGACGATAGTATGTCTATTATCCTTGGTAGACCTTTTCTTAATACTGCAGGGGCTGTTATTGATTGCAACAAAGGCAATGTCACTTTTCATGTTAATGGTAATGAGCATACGGTACACATTCCGAGGAAACAATCTCAAGTTCATAGTATCAATTCTATTGGAAAAGTTCCAACTATCATTTTTGGAGGTTTTGAATTTCCTCTCCCTACTGTCAAGAAAAAGTATGATATTCTTATTGTTGGGGATTTTCATATCCCCGTTGAGGTAACTTAGTGTTATTCGAAATTTCTTCGGTTCCGTGTTATTCGGAATGAGTTTGTTAACAAGACTTGATCAACCTTGTTAGTGGATTCATTTTGATGATCATGAGATGGATGAAACTAGAAGGCACAACCTTCTGTAAGCACTTTTTACTTTCTATTATTTAGATTAAATAAAGCAAAAATAGTATTATCCGTCTATTTTCTGAATTATCCATGCAATAAAAAATAGTCCGAAAATAAAAGTGCTCCGAATGCCCTGCAAATTTATGATTTTTTCTGGAATATTTGAGGATTTTAGGCACTGAAATCACTGCAGGAGGGGCAAGCACCAGGCCACGAGAGTGGAGGGCGCCCCCCCCTATAGGGCGCGCCCCCTTGTCTCGTGGGCCCCTGGTGGCCCCCTCCACTTATGCCAGCACCCACACACTTCATCTTCTACCCAAAAAAAATCCTCATCCAGCTCAAGCATGAGTTCTAGCTCATTTTGCTGCGATTTTCGATCTCCTTGCTCAAAGCTCCATTCACAAAACTGCTTTGGGAGATTGTTGCTTGGTATGTGACTCCTCCATTGGTCCAATTAGTTTTTGTTCTAGTGCTTTATTCATTGCAAATTTTTGCTTCATAGGTGACCATGTTCTTGAGCTTGCATGTTAAATTTTTGAGGTCCCAAGCAATTCCAATGCATGATATAGGCTCTAGGCACTTGTAGGAGTAGTTGCTACCAATCTTGTTTAGTTTTATTCACTTTTATTTTGAAGTTACTAAAAATTTCAGAATTATTTCAGAAAAAGAATTATGTTTAGAAGAATGTACCAAGGTGGTTCCTCGGCAAAGAAAGGGCCAAGGATTGCTATACGTGAGCAAGATGTTGAATTGCCGAGGGACGCGGATGTACGAGCTTGTGAGTGCCATCCGATGATTTTATGGTCGAAGAAGGCTTCAAGGAGGAATTTGACGCGTATGTGTGTAATGCCGAGCTGGAGGACTTCTTACAAGATAAGTGTCCGCAATACTATCAATTGACTGATTCCTTTGTGCGGAGGTTCCAATATAACTGTGTGCATAATTCTCCTAATGTCATGTTTGATATTTATGATACATCTTATACCATGGATTTAGAGGATTTCACAACTGCTTGCAAACTCCCGCAGTGGGGTAATATTAATGATCCTCGCAAATCTGAATTTAGAGATTTTCTTGCTAGTATTACTATGGGAGAATCTAGGGACATAGCACAAGCTATTATAGGGAGCATTCATTTTCCTGCTATACATTATTTTGCTCTCTTTATTGGTAGATGCATTAACGGTAAAGACGAAGCATGTCACATGTGTGTCCTTGATCTTTGTGTCCTCAAGAGTGTTGTGTCATGTTATAAAGGTTATAACTTGGGGGCAATAGTTGCACGTAGGTTGCAGAATAATAGTAGAAAGGGGGATTTATTTGGAGGAAATGTATGCAACCCATGTGGCTAATTATCTTAATATAGCCCCATGAGAGGGGGATATGATTTTACCTCCTGTTTATTTGGATAAAGAAGCTATGTTCAATCATCAATTTCTTGCGAGGAATGAACAATTCCTCCATTATCGACTAATCTATGACAGACGCAACATCGTCCCTGTTACTCTTCCTTCTCCCTACATTTTTGATTATCAGGCAAAAGGAAGATATGTTGTCACCAGGGAAGAAGCAGCTGAATACAAGAGGGGAGCGGAGGCAGCTCGCCAACACGATGCTGCTCAGGAGGCAGTTGCCGCTGCATCTCAGTACGACCCCAGTTTCACTTATGGATATCAGCCAGGCGGTCCTTGGTACTAGACCAACTTAGGCCAAAAGCCTAAGCTTGGGGGAGTACATATTTCTCACCGACTTTACATTCATGTTCACACACTAGTCATTGGTGCTCATACTCTTTCATTGTATTATCCATGCTAGTTTAAATTTCTTTTTCTAGTTTTCTTCTTGTGTGTTTGAAAAATCTTAAGAAAAAACAAAAAAAAATTAGTTAGTTTAATTTCCATGCTTGTAGTAGTAATTAAAATGAAAACCCAAAAAGATTTCTCGTTCTTCTTTTACTTGTTGGGAGCTTTCCCGTGTAAATAGTTTTATTTTCTTTTCTTTCCTTTGGGGGTCGAGAAGACCGTATTGAAATTGCTTAGTGGCTCTCGTATGCATGATTGTTTATTTAACTTAGAGCCCATATTACCCTGTCTTCTCTCTTGAGTTGAATGCTTGCAGATTCCAGCTTAGTCCAATGCACGTGCACTATTATTATTATTATACACATCGTTCGGTCGTGCAAGTGAAAGGCAATAATGACGACATATGATGGACTTACTGAGATGAGAAAAGCTGGTATGAACTCGACCTCTCTTGTTTTTGTAAATATGATGAGTTCATCGTTTCTGAGTCAGCTTATTATGAAGTAAACATATTTGCAATGACATTTAGAGATTATAGTTGCTTGTGCCATGCTTGATTAGCTATGAGTTATAATGGTTTACCTTGCATGCCAACATGCTATTAGAATGATTATGATGTGATATGATGGGATGGTATCCTCCTTTGAATGTATTGAGTGACTCGACTTGGCACATGTTCACGCATGTAGTTGAAACAAATCAACATAGCCTTCATGATATTTATGTTCATGGTAGATTATATCCTACTCATGCTCGTACTCGGTGTGAATTAATTTTAATGCATGTTTATGACTGTTGTCGCTCCCTCAGTTGGTCGCTTCCCAGTCTTTTGCTAGCCTTCACCACTAAGCGGGAATACTGCTTGTGCATCCAAACTCCTTAAACCCCAAAGTTGTTCCATATGAGTCCACTATACCTTCCTATATGCGGTATTTACATGCCGTTCCAAGTAAATTTGTATGTGCCAAACTCCAAACCTTCAAATGAAATTATGTTTTGTATGCTCGAGCAGCTCATGTTACAACTAGGGTTGCCTATATCTTCCATGCTAGGTGGGTTATTCTCAAGAGGAGTGGACTCCGCTCCTCATTCATGGAGAAAGGGCCGGTAACCGGGATGCCCAGTCCCATGATCCAAAAAGATCAAAGCAAATCAAAATAATTAAACAAAACTCCCCCAGGGCTGTTGTTAGTTGGAGGCACTCGTTGTTTCGAGCAAGCCATGGATTGATGCTTGTTGGTGGTTGGGGGAGTATAAACCTTTACCATTCTGTTTGGAAACTGCCTATAATGCATGTAGTATGGAAGATATAGCCATCTCATAGTTGTTGCGTTGACAGCGAAACTATGCCGCTCAAAATGTTATTCAATCTCTATTTTAAAATCGAGCTCTGGCACCTCTACAAATCCCTGCTTCCCTCTGTGAAGGGCCTATCTATTTACTTTTATGTTGAGTCATCACCCTTCTTATTAAAAGCACCCGCTGGAGAGCACACTGTCATTTGCATTTATTACTATTGGTTTATATTGGGTATGACTTGACTAGATCTCTTTTACCATGAATTACAATGTTTAGTCAGTCCTTGATCTTTAAAGGTGCTCTGCATTTATGTTTTGCGGTCTCAGAAAGGGCTAGCGAGATACCATTTTGTTATATCATGTGATGATTATTTTGAGAAAGTGTTGTCATCCGAGTTTTATTATTATGGCTCGCTAGCTGATTATGCTATTGATATGAGTAATTGTGAGACCTAAGTGTTATTGTGAGTATGGTTAGTTCATAATATTTGCTGAAACTTGAATGCCGGCTTTTCATGTTTACAACAACAAGAGCAAACAGAGTTTGTAAAAGTTTTTCTTTATCACTTTCAGTTTATCAACTGAATTGCTTGAGGACAAGCAAAGGTTTAAGCTTGGGGGAGTTGATACGTCTCCAACGTATCTACTTTTCCAAACACTTTTGCCCTTGTTTTGGACTCTAACTTGCATGATTTGAATGAAACTAACCCGGACTGATGCTGTTTTCAGCAGAACTGCCATGATGTTGTTTTATGTGTAGAAAAGAAAAGTTCTCGGAATGTCCTGAAAATCCACGGAGGCACTTTTTGGAATTAATAAGAATTTCTGGGTGAAAGAAATACACCAGGGGGCCCAGGGCCTGTCCACGAGACAGGGGGGCACCCCCCTGTAGGGCGCGCCCCCCTATCTCGTGGGCCCCCTGGACCTCCATCGACCTCAACTCCAACTCCATATATTCACATTCGGGGAGAAAAAAATCAGGGAGAAAGTTTCATCGCGTTTTACGACACGAAGCCGCCGCCAAGCCCTAATCTCTCTCGGGAGGGCTGATGTGGAGTCCGTTCGGGGCTCTGGAGAGGGGGATTCGTCGCTGTCGTCATCATCAACCATCCTTCATCACCAATTTCATGATGCTCACCGCCGTGCGTGAGTAATTCCATCGTAGGCTTGCTGGACGGTGATGGGTTGGATGAGATTTACCATGTAATCAAGTTAGTTTTGTTAGGGTTTGATCCCTAGTATCCACTATGTTCTGAGATTGATGTTGCTATGACTTTGCTATGCTTAATGCTTGTCACTAGGGCCCGAGTGCCATGATTTCAGATCTGAACCTATTATGTTTTCATGAATATATGTGTGTTCTTGATCCTATCTTGCAAGTCTATAGTCACCTATTACGTGTTATGATCCGACAACCCCGAAGTGACAATAATCGGGATACTTCTCGGTGATGACCGTAGTTTGAGGAGTTCATGTATTCGCTTTGTGCTAATGCTTTGTTCCGGTTCTCTATTAAAAGGAGGCCTTAATATCCCTTAGTTTCCACTAGGACCCCGCTGCCACGGGAGGGTAGGACAAAAGATGTCATGCAAGTTCTTTTCCATAAGCACGTATGACTATTTACGGAATACATGCCTACATTACATTGATGAACTGGAGCTAGTTCTGTGTCACCCTATGTTATAGCTATTACATGAGGAATCGCATCCGGCATAATTATCCATCACTAATCCATTGCCTACGAGCTTTTCATATATTGTTCTTCGCTTATTTACTTTTCCGTTGCTACTGTTACAACTACTACAAAAACCCAAAAACTATTATCTTTACTTTTGCTATCGTTACCATTATTATCATACCACTTTTGCTACTAAACACTTTGCTACAGATACTAAGTTATCCAGGTGTGGTTGAATTGACAACTCAACTGCTAATACTCAAGAATATTCTTTGGCTCCCCTTGTGTCGAATCAATAAATTTGGGTGGAATACTTTACCCTCGAAAGCTATTGCAACCCCCTACACTTGTGGGTTATCAAGACAAATTTCTGGCGCCGTTGCCGGGGAGCATATATCTATTCTCTGAGTCACTTGGGATTTATATCTGTTGATCACTATGAAAAACTTAAAAGACGACCAAACTACTATTTTGCCCTCAACTACGAGGGGAGGTAAGGAACTGCCATCTAGCTCTGCACCAGATTCTCCTTCCGTTATTAGTAGGCTTGCGACACCTAAACCTGCTACTACTATGAATTCTGATATGTCGCATGTTATTGATGATGCCACTTCTGCTATGCATGATGAAACTACTTCTGTGCGTGATACTACTTTGCCATTAGGTGAATTTCTTGATGAACAACTTGCTAGAGTTAGGGGGAATGAAACTCAAGGACCCAAGGAGAGAGTTGGATGTTTCACAAAAAATCATATTTGAAATTTTTTTCAAATTGAAAGATGATCAATTTGATTTTATTACTTTCTCCCCAATTATTTCCAATATTAAAAATAAATGAGAGAAGATAATATGACTTCATCAACCTAAGTGAAATATTGGAGAAAGAATTTTAAAATCAAATTGTTATTTTATTGGTATTTTATTTGCTATTTTATTTGAATTAGAAAAATATTGCATTTTTGAAAATTGCATCTTAGTCCAGAAAAATGTTCATCTTGTCCTAAATATTAGGTTTGGACGGTGCAAATTATTTCTGGAATTTTTAGTATTTTTTATATTTATTTAGGATTTTTCCTTCGCGGCGAAATTGTTTAAAAAGAAAAAAAAGAGGTTTGTACCGACTGGGTCGAAGCCCAGCCGGCCCAGCAAGCCGTCCCGTCGTGCCACCGCCTCCGCCACCGCAGCTGTGCAAGCGCCGAACTCTCGCCAGAGTCCAGGTCGGCCTCAACTTCCGTGCCGCCCCCTCGCGCAAGCCGCACCCTCCCCCCGAGGCCCTTTATATACCGAGACGCCCCACCGCCTCTCCCCACCTCGCCCGCCGCCTCGCGCCGCTGTCCTGCATTGCCCAACGCCGCACCACCCGCTGTCGACACCGCCGCTGAGCCGCTGCCGTTGACCTCCGCCGATGAACCGGTAAGAACCGGTCGGTTCTCGGTTTATTTTGGTTCGGTAGATTAGATTGCTTTTTTAGGTTTACCTAATCAACGAACGTTTGTTCATTCGTTCGTTTTAACGAACGGTTTTCGTCGGATTAGTTCTGTAAGCGGACGTTCACACCGTAGTTTTTTCTTTTTAGTTTATTGTCGGCCAGGGACCTATCCGTGAATAGTTTATCGCGATTTAGCCCCTGATCTTAGAACTAGCATAACTTTTTACTCGTTTATCCGAATTAGATGAAACCAGCGCCTAAATCTTTGTATCATCCTGCTCTTTCTAGTTGACCAACTTGAACATGATTTTTGTATTGTAAAATTTGAATTTAGTTCAGATTAGTAAATGATCTTGTTTTGTTTGTATTTTGAGTTCCGTTTCTCCGTTTGAGTTGTTCCACGGATGACACTGAGACATAGAGACTTCGGTCCATTCGGATCGTGGTCACTACAAGATGGTATTAGAGCACAGGCTGACTGTAAGACGCGACCACTAGCATAAGCCACATGATTTCTCTTCTCTGCACATTTCTAATTCTCCTCTATTTCTACTCTATAGATGGCGGATCCCAGGAACAAGTTCACTCAGCTGGATGACGACACCCCTTTTGGACAGCACTTGAAGGAAGTCACTAAGTACCTGAACATCGGACTACCAAGCTTCACATGGACTTTCTCTACATCTGTACTGGAAGAGGAGCATTGTAAAATCAAAGTCTGGGTACCTGGGAGGACATTTGCGCCAACAGCGGAGCCTATTGATTTCTACATGGATGCACCAAGATGGAGTTTAGGAAAAAGCATGGCAACCCATATCACCTTTGGACGCATATGTGAAGTGTATCACAAGGAGCTGGAGAACACCATTTATCAGATATGTGGCCGCCGAGATGAAGAATGGAAGATGATTCGTACCAGGAGGGATGGATCAATTGCAGCCTGCATTCAAGAGATGGGAGATCATATTCATTGTCAGGACCCCGAGTCAATGCCACATCAATCTAGCATGTAACACCTCATATCACTTTGCGGCCTCACGCACAGTATCCCCACGGGTGTCGCCTTACCATTGCCCGGGACCGTTTGCGCTTTTTGGCACACGTATATGATAGTGTCGCTAGCATCCATATGATAAGGAGCCCGGGCTGACATGGCTAGTCATAAACCCAAAGTGGCACAAACTTACAGGGACAGGCATCCATGACCCAGCATCGAACGTGTCGGTCATCGGCGAGTGAATCCAGGCTGTAGCACTGGGCTAGCAGGACTCCGGTGAACTGGGCTGTAGCGGACTAACAGGACTCCGGTATTCATCGCGTGACATTTCCCCGAAGGGACAGACACAGGAACGAAGAAGGACACATGCCGGCCATCCTAAGTGTTCCGGAGCAGTAGCAAGCTACCATGGCTCAGTGAAAGCACTAGGAGACATTTCCCGGTAAGAGAGGCTACTAAGGATAAATAACTAGATAGTCAGATCCCACACATACCAAGCATTTCAATAACATACACACAATATGCTCGATGTGTGCAAATACAACATGGCATCACAACATGACTCTAGAACTCAAGTATTTATTCAATAGGCTCCGAGGAGCGAGATATTACAAACATGGGTCTCATGACCCATCATTCAGAGCATACAAGTCAAAGCACATGCGGAAGCTTAACATGTCTGAGTACAGACATCTACAAATGAAAAAGGCTGAGAAGCCTGACTATCTACAAGATCTTGCCAAGGGCACAAGATCGTAGCTGAGGTAACAAGCTAAACGTCTAAGTCCACACGTCACTACTAGTGAGACTGAAGTCTCTCTGCAAAAACATAAAATAGGCAAACGTGAGTACAAATGTACCCAGCAAGACTTACATCAGAACTAACTACATATGCATCATTATCAACAAAGGGGGTGGTGGAGTTTAACTGCAGCAAGCCAGCTTTGACTCAGTGGCTATCCTGAACTACGACTGCAATGTAACTCTTCGAGGTGGCGCACACGAGTCCACATATTCACCAACCAATACACCACTATGGATCCGCTCCCGTCTCCCTACGAGAACGCCATCCATAGCACTCACGCTTATCTTGCGTATTTTAGAGTATCCACTTTCACTTGTCTATGAACTGTACAGGCAACCCAGAAGTCCTTTACCGCGGACACGGCTATTCGGATAGATCATATTAACCCTGCAGGGATGTACTTCTTCACACACGCTCTTGCCACTTACCGCCATGTACACCTCGTGTATCTCGGCAACCTTCAAGCGAAAGCCTGGCGAGGGAGTCGGCCATGACCTGACTAACCACACAAGTCTCTCGTCCAGGTTTATCGCCTATTCGGGTTCCCTCCGCAAGGAGATCCGGCCGGGGTGTCGCTCACGGCCCCAAACGATGTGAGCATGGTTCCCAAGCCCACCATCCGGGTGCCACTTGGTACACCGTGCCACTGTGCCTAGTCTGTCCCAAGCCCACTTGTACCGGGTGCCACTTGGTAGACTACTAACACTACCTACAAACACCAGAAACTAGTTGCAACTCCTGGACAGAGATCATGTTGATTAATAAGTCGAGAGGGGTCGAGTTACCGGAACCCAATGTGTGGTAGTAACTGTTCATGGATCACAAACACATAACTCAGTTCCTGAGGATGGTTTCAATGAGACAACCCACCATGTACTCCTACATGGCCTCTCACCGCTACCTTTACCAATCGTGTTCACACACTTAGCTCACACTCAGTAGGACATGTTTACACACCTCCAATTCATCCCCGATGAATCAGACCTGACTCAACTCTAAGCAGTAGCAGGCATGACAAACAAACATGAATGAGTAGGCACATCAGGGCTCAAACAACTCCTACTCATGCTAGTGGGTTTCATCTATTTACTGTGGCAATGACAGGTCATGCTGAGGATAAAGGGGTTCGGCTACCGCAGCAAGTAACAGTTGAATCGTTGTTGTCCTAATGCAGTAAAAGAGAGCAGAAGCAAGAGAGTGGGATTGTATCGAAATGAACAAGGGGGTTTTGCTTGCCTGGCACTTCTGAAGATAGTATAGTTCTTCATCGGTGTCATCGAACTCATCGTCGAAAACCATGTCTACTGAGAGGGGACAAGCACCGACAAACAAAGAAGAAACACAATCAATGCAATGCAACAATATGATTTATGAATGTGACATGGCAATATGCTGTGGTTAGTGCTAATGCGACTAAAACCAGATTAAATGAAGTTGGTTTGAATCCAAGATTCAAACTCAAACTCCACATGTGGTTATTTAGATGCCATTTAATTGAATTGTCCTAAACAGTAGTCATAAGTTGTTCTAACATGCATGAAAATAGTACAGATGGATAGATTGGATTTTTTTTGATAATTTTTCATATATAAATTATTTCATTTGGAGTTACCGTTCAATTTCTATGATTTTTAGAAGTTTAGAGCATTTTCTGAAATTTATAAATCATTTCTAATTTATTTTAATTCCAGAAAACAAATACTGCGTCAGCATTGAGTAAGCATGACGTCAGCAAGTCAACTGCGGCTGACCGGGGTCAAACCTGACCAGTGGGGCCCACTGGTCAGTGACCCATTAATTAACCTTGGTCAAAACCCGTGCTGATGGGGTTTGACCCAGCGATAGGGCCCGCTATCAGTGGCAGTGAGGTGGCTAATGGTGGGGATTAGTCCTAATGACCGTGCCACGTCGGCAGTCGGCGGAGTTTCGCCGGCGGTGACCAAATCCGACGATGGAAACGCCACGGGAAAACGCTACAGGGGATGGTTTCGGGCGTGGTTTGCGGCTATGGGTTGCTGGGCTTCGCGCGCATCCAGGGGTTGGCAGAAGATCGAGCTGGGGTGGCCGGAGTTCATTGGAATGGAGCTCGCGGCGGCGCCGGAGTTTGGCCCCAAGCGGCGCGGGGTGCTGTGGTGCAAGTCAGGAGCTTCGAGCGGCGGTGTTGGGTTCGTGGGGACCCGCTGAGCTCACGTCAGTGCTCAAGTGCGAGTTGTGGCCACGGTTACCACGGTGGCGCCATGGATGGCGGCGGTGAGCTTCGGGCTCGACAGATATGACGACTACAGCGGCCGTACAGGGCAAAGGAGAGGGGGAATCGGTTCAGGGGCTCACGGGGATCACGCAGGGAAGGTCAGCGAGCTCGGGGAAGCACGGACGGCGGCGAATCGATGATGAGGTTGCCGGCGGCCGGAGGTTGAAGATGAGCTTGAGGACGACGCTGCAAGGCTCCCGCAGTCGAACTGGTTGGTGTATACGATTCAGGATAGGACGGCGGTTCTTCTGGATGCATCGACAAGGCGAGGGGGGCCGGTGGCCGTGGTGGCAGTGGACAGCGGCGACGAGCTCCGCTCGGTGGCTATGTGCGAGAAATAGAGGAGGGGGAGGAGTGAGGAGAGTGAGAGAAGGGTCGGGGGGTAGCATGGCATCGTCTAGAGCCGTCCAGAGCGAGCAGGCAGGCTGGAGGTGGCCGGGCACATGCCGGCGGGCGTCGGCCACGCGCGCTCCAGTCCTTCTGGCGTGAGCTGGAAGAAGACAAGGGAGAGAGATGGGTTGGATCGCCAGCTGCAGAGCTGGGCCGAACAGGTAAGTTAGACAGGTAATTCTCTCTCTCTCTCTTTTATTTCCTGTTTTCTATTTTTCTGCAACTTTGTGGCTTTACTAAAAATATCTAGGCATTTTCAAAAATCACCAAACTGTGCATGCCCAATGTTTAGAATATATCCAACATGGAACATTTTGGTGTGGGATTATTTGGACATTTAAAATATTTACTAGCATTTAAATGGCCAAATGCAATTAACTAATGATTTAATCCAGTGACCCTCTGTTGTCCTAGAAAAGTGTGCACCATTGTTGTCAGAGGTTCTAGACCAAGGCAAAGATGATGAACATTTTAGAAGGGCATTTTGGGTTCATTGAAAATGATTTTAGTAAACCCTAGTTGGTTTAAGGGGGGTGCTGGGGGTTCTGTCATCCCCAATTCAACTTAAATAAAATTTAAAGATGATGCAACAAGATGCAAACACTAGGCATCACCAGAAGCTAGGGATGTGACATTCATCGACAAGAGAATCAACAAATTATCCACATGAAGAAGATTAAGAAGCCGATGAAGCAAAACAGCTAGAAGAAGAACTCAAGTCTACACGCGATGGATACGAGGAAGAGATTGTTGTACTACTAGAGAAGCATGAAGACCTGAAGAGGAAGGTAGGACTACCAATGGAGAATCACAAGCGAGAACCAGTAAAAGAGATCCATTCGGAGGACTACATCATCCTGGACGACACTGACACGGATAGTGATGCAAATGATGACAGCAATGACGACTACATTGACGAAGCTGGAGCAGATATTATGGAGTCTTCCTCTGATGAAAATTTCTAGATGACCACCATGTAACTAGTAGTATTCCTCCAAGTATTTAGCAACGATCAAGTTTGTAATCATAGGTTAGACCATTTGTGTGATCATGTGTGCTATTGAATGAAGTGAATTGATTGTGTTTCTCTCATGAGCATATGGGTAGTGAATCTCTCTTAGACCTCATTCTATTCTGTTTTCTCACCCCTTCTAACCCATCAGATGCCTCTGAGACGTGACAATAGATTTGCATACCCACCGGAGCTCACTCAGTTGATCCAGCAGCAGAATGCCTTGATGCAAATACTAGTTCAGAACCAGAACCAAGGCAACAACAACAAAAACAACCCACCGCCACCACCCCCTGTTGACGACCTAACCCGCTTTCTAAGGTTGAATCTGCCAATATTCTCTAGTAGCACCCAGCCGATTGTTGTAGATGATTGGCTCCGCAAGATTGCAAGAGAACTGACCACTGCAGGATGCACAGATGCGGAGAGAGTGCACTTTGCCGCACATCAGCTTGATGGACCCGTAGCATCTTGGTGGGAGAATTTCATCGCCACTTACCCCATTGATACAGTTACATGGGATCAGTTTCAGCATGCTTTCTGCACTGCCCATGTTTCAGCAGGAGCTATGATCATGAAGAAGCGTGAGTTTCACAACTTGTGCCAAGGAGGGCGTATAGTGGGCCAGTATGTGGATGAGTTTAGCAAGTTAGCATGCTATGCCCCAGATGATGTAGCCACAGATGCCGAAAAGCAGGAGAAGTTTCTTGAGGGACTCAACGATGAGCTGAGCATGCAGTTGATGGTGGCAACTTTCAACAACTACCAGGAGTTGGTAGATAGGGCTCTCATGCTTGAAGGCAAGCAGCAACAGATTGATAATCGCAAGAGGAAGTATGGACAGGGGAGGTACACTTTTGGAGCTCAGCAGAAACCCCATTATTCCCCGTACTCGGGAGGACATACCCACAACCATGGAGGCCATAACCATGGAGGACATACGCACAATGGAGCAAGTTCGCATAACCATAGTGGCCCCAAGAATGGCAATGGTAATGGAGGAAGCAGCAACTAGAACTGTTCCAACCCCACAACACCAACCAAGAGGGATATGAGCCACATTACCTGTTTCAAGTGCCAGAAGACCTAACATTATGCCACTGAATGTCCTGAAGCAAAGAATGGAAATGGCAATGGAGGTTCCGCAAAGAATCCCAACCCCTTCACCAAAGGTCAGGTGAACCACGTCAGTGTGGAGGAGATTAAGGATCAACCCGACGCAGTAGTCGGTAAGTTTTTGATTAATGCCTTTACCGCACTTGTTCTTTTCAATACTAGTGCATCACATTCATACATATCAAGGGGATTTGTGGATAAGTATGATAACCATAGCCCTTAAGTCACCTATGTTAGTAAGTTCCCGAGGAGCGGAGTATATGGCTAGCAGGGGATGCTATCAGTTGCCACTAACCATAGGGAGACATGCTTTCCCCACCGATCTGATTTTTCTGGAGTCACAAGGATTGGATGTAATACTAGGAATGGATTGGCTATCCAAGTTTGAAGGAAACATTGCTTGCACTAGTAAATCAATTCTTCTCACCACCCCAGAAGGAAAGAGGATCAAGTATGTATCCCGGCATGCGCCGAGGAGAACTCAGGTGAATTCCTTATCAGGAGTTGTTCAGGAGGAAGTACCAGTGGTGAAGGATTATCCCGACGTAGTTTCGAAAGAGTTACCAGGCATGCCACTAGATCGAGACATTGAGTTTTTGATTGAGCTATTGCCGGGCACCGGATCAAAATCCAAGAGACCCTATCGGATGCCCGCACAAGATCTGGAGGAAATTAAGCAGATTAAGGAGTTATTGGAGAAAGGTTCATCACCTTGGGGAGCCCAAGTGCTTCTAGTGGAGAAGAAGGATTGATCTTTGAGGATGGTTGTTGATTATCGTGCACTGAATGAGGTGACGATCAAGAACAAATACCCTCTGCCAATGATCAATGTTTTTTTGACCAGTTGCAAGGAGCTAAAGTTTTCTCCAAGATTGATCTTCGATCAGGTTATCACCAGTTGAAGATCCGAGAGCAGGATATACCTAAGATAGCTTTTACTACAAGGTATGGACTATATGAGTATACCGTTATGTCATTTCGTTTGACTAACGCACCTGCCTATTTCATGAGCATGATGAAAAAAGTGTTTATGGAGTGTTTGGATAAGTTCGTCATGGTATTCATTGATGATATATTGGTCTACTTGAAGAATGAAGAAGAGCATAAGGAGCATTTGCATTTGGTTCTTGACAAGCTCAAAGAACATCAGTTGTATGCCAAGTTCAGCAAATGTGAGTTTTGGTTAAAGGAAGTTGGATTTCTCGGACATGTTATATCCGGAGAAGGAATAGCAGTAGACACTACCAAGGTTGCTTCTGTCACTAAATGGTTGGCACCCACCTCAGTTGGAGAGATCAGAAGTTTTCTTGGACTCGCAGGATATTACCAGAGGTTTATTGAGAATTTTTCCAAGATTGCAAAACCCATGACGGAGTTATTGAAGAAGGACACCAAGTCTAAATGGACCGAGGATTGTGAGGCCAGTTTTCAGGAGTTGAAGAAACGTTTGGTTACAGCCCCAGTGCTGATTCTCCCAGACCAATGTAAGGATTTCCAAGTATATTGCGACACTTCTTGTTGGGGACTTGGAGGTGTGCTTATGCAGGAAGGAAGAGTTGTTTCATATGCCTCACGACAGCTTCGACCTCATGAGTTGAATTACGCTATGCATGATTTAGAGTTAGCAGCAGCAGTGCATGCGCTGAAGACATGGAGACACTTTCTCATTGGAAACCACTGTTATGTATACACGGATCATAAGAGTTTGAAATACATCTTCACACAGAAGGAGTTGAACCTCAGGCAAAGGAGATGGTTGGAGCTCATAAAGGATTATGATATGAAATTGCACTATCATCCCGGAAAGGCCAATGTCGTAGCAGATGCGTTGATCCGCAAGAGTTATGTTAACACGCTCATAACTGGAGGATTACCAAAGGAGTTAGTAGATGACCTTCGAGAGCTATGCTTGGAGATAGTTCCGAGAGGTTATGTTGCAGCGTTGGAAATTCAGTCCACTTTGTTGGGTAAGATCGGAGAAGCCCAGAAGACTAACAAGGAGATTGCTGAGATAAAGGAAAGGATGAGCAAAGGAAAGGCTAGAGGATTGCGTGAGGATGAGCACGACACCTTATGGTTTGAAGATCGCATATATGTGCCTAATGACCCCGAGATCAGAAAGTTGATTCTGCAGGAGGCCCATGATTCGCCGTACTCGATTCACCCAGGTAACACTAAGATGTATCTGGATTTGAAGGAAAGTTTCTGGTGGACAGGAATGAAGAAGGATATTGTCGAGTATGTAGCAGTATGTGATGTATGTTAGAGAGTCAAGGCAGAGCATCAGAAGCCAGAAGGATTGCTACAGCCATTGCCGATACTCGAATGGAAGTGGGATAAACTTGGCATGGATTTTTATCACCGGATTACCCAGAACTTGTTCAGGCTATGACTCTATCTGGTTTGTATTTGATCGTTTGACAAAAGTAGCTCATTTCATCCCGGTGAAGACAACTTGTATGAGTGCTAAGTTGGCAAAGATATACATGACTAGGATCGTATGTCTGCATGGAGTTCCGGGGACCATTGTATCAGATAGAGGAACCCAATTTACTTCAAAGTTTTGGTATCAGTTGCATGAAACTTTGGGTCCCAGGCTAGAGTTCAGTACAGCCTTTCATCCACAGACGGATGGATAGACCGAGAGAGTTAATCATATTCTGGAAGACAAGTTGAGAGCTTGTGCGCTAAATTATGGATCTCGTTGGGATGACAACTTTCCATATGCAGAATTCTCTTATAACAACAGTTATCAAGCCAGTTTGAAGATGGCCCCTTTCGAAGCCTTATACTGAAGGAGGTGCAGGACACCGTTATCGTGGGATGAAGTTGGAGATCAATAGTTGTTCAGACCAGACTTAATCAGAGACTCTGAAGAGAAGGTTAAGTTGATTCGCGACAGACTCAAGGTAGCCTAGTCCAGGCAAAAGAGTTATGCAGATACTAAACGCAAGGAGATAGTATACGAAGTAAGAGACAGAGCATATCTTCGTGTGTCCCCACTTCGAGGAGTTAAACGTTTTGGAGTCAAGGGAAAGGTAGCACCACATTTTGCGGGACCATGCAGAGTTTTGGAACGCATGGGAGAACTTGCATACAAGCTAGAATTGCCAGAAGGATTGTCAGGAGTTCATGATGTGTTTCATGTTTCCCAATTGAAGAAGTACCACACCGAGATGGCCGATATTACTCTAAGAGACACAGTGCCACTAGAAGCAATTCGGTTAGATAGTGATTTGACCTAAGAAGAGAAGCCAATCAAGATTATCAAGTTTTTCAATCGAGTTACTCGCAGCAAGATTATCAAGTTTTGCAAAGTTCAATAGAGCCACCATACCGAGGAGGAAGCCACCTGGGAGCGAGAGGAAGATCTTTGCAAGGACCACCCACACCTTTTTGCTAACCAACCCAAATCTCGAGGGCGAGATTCATCTTAAGGGGGGTAGGTTTGTAACATCCCAATTTTCAATTTGGATGTTATACATAGATCATCATATGCATATCATATTTATTCTTGCATTTCGTTGTGATCCTAGAAATCTTAAGCAACTAAAGGACCCAAGGAGAGAGTTAGAGGTTTCACAAAAAATCATATTTGAATTTTTTTCATTGAAAGAGAATCAATTTGATTTTATTATTTTCTCCCCAATTATTTCCAATATTAAAAATAAATGAGAGAAGATATATGACTTCTTCAACCTAAGTGAAATATTGGAGAAAGAATTCTAAAATCAAATTATTATTTTATTGGTATTTTATTTGAATTACAAAAATATTGCATTTTTGAAAATTGCATCTTAGTCTAGAAAAATGTTCATCTTGTCCTAAATATTAGGTTTGGACGGTGAAAATTGTTTCTGGAATTTTTAGAATTTTTTTATATTTATTTAGGATTTTTTTCCTTCGCGGCGAATTTTTTTTTAAAAGAGGTTCGGACCGACTGGGCCGAAGCCCAGCCGGCCCAGCAAGCCGGCCCGTCGCGCCACCACCTCCGCCGCCGTAGCCGTGCGAGCGCCGGACTCCCGCCGGAGTCCGGGTCGGCCTCGACTTCCATGCCGCCCCCTCGCGCAAGCCGCACCTTTCCCCCGAGGCCCTTTATATACTGCGCCGCCCCGCCGCCTCTCCCCACCTCGCCCCCAGCTCGCGCCATTGTCCCGTGCCGCTTGCGCCCGCGCCGCTCGCCGCAGTCAACGCCGCCGCCGCCGTTGACCGCCGCCGATGAACGGGTAAGAACCAGTCGATTCTCGGTTTATTTTGGTTCGGTAGATTAGATTAGTTTTTTTAGGTTTACCTAATCAACGAACGTTCGTTCGTTCGTTTTAATGAACGGTTTTCATCGAATTAATTCTGCTAGCGAACGTTCGTGCCGTAGTTTTTTATTTTTAGTAGATTTTCGGCCAG
Organism: Triticum aestivum; assembly: GCF_018294505.1. Lineage (NCBI taxonomy): Eukaryota > Viridiplantae > Streptophyta > Magnoliopsida > Poales > Poaceae > Triticum > Triticum aestivum. The sequence goes on along the minus strand of NC_057807.1, from coordinate 222,366,171 downwards.
GGACCTATTCGTGAATAGTTTATCGCAATTTAGCCCCTAATCTTAGAACTAGCATAAGTTTTTACTCGTTTATCCAAATTAGATGAAACCAGCGCCTAAATCTTCGTATCATTCTGTTCTTTCCAATTAACCATCTTGAACATGATTTTGGTACTGTAAAATTTGAGTTTAGTTCAGATTAGTAAACGATCTTGTTTCGTTCGTATTTTGAGTTTCGTTTCTCCATTTGAGTTGTTTCTTTTTGCAAATCGTAGCTAATCACATGTACCTACTGTTAAGATCTAATTCGCATGATAATAATGTTGTTAGGTTCGAATTTTGTTAGTTTAAGCCGTTTGTTTGTTTCATGTTTGATTTGGATCTTTTCTCGGTTTTCTCGTTGTTTCGTTTGAGTGATTGCTTATGTATGCTACTGTTTGTCTATGATAGATTACCTAGAGTGTGAAGCTTGTTACTACGAATCTCTAGAGTTTGCAGATCATCAACAAGGCAAGTTACACTTTGATCATACTCTTCTATACCCAGTTTTTGCTATGCATTAGTATTATCCCTCAAACAATTGCATGAGTAGGATTGGGAACATGTGGTTTGGTTATAGTACTTGAGGTAGGAACCTAATACCTTGTGATCACCCCGGGAATATACGTTATGCTTATTTATTGCTTAGCCATGCTCATAGATAGGGATTGGATTGTGATTCACACATGGAAGTTTGAGAGATTTTAATCATGGACAACATTAAGGTGGCAACTTTAATATACATTTGGGTGGATTGGTTGAGGCACCTGGGGAACCCAGTGTTGCCTGTTTAAGGAAATCCCGGAGTACCCATGTGATTTTTCCTTCGGTATGCCACCCAGGCTCTAAGGGGTCATAAGATTATTCATGCTATAAACTTCCGTGTGCAGCCACAAGCCATTATGGGCTCTGGTATAGTTGAGTAAGTTGCGTGAGCTCTTGAAGAGGTGGATTAGCAAATGTAGGGGAAAGTAGGTGTACAGGTCGGCCCGGAGTAGAGAGTAAGTGCTTCAGAAAGACTATGTCTCGATCATCCGATCATGGATGCGGTCGAGTCTTGTGGGGAAAAGTGCGCAAACCTCTACAGAGTGTATAAACTAATCATGGTTAGCCGTGTCCCCGGTTATGGACATCTTGAGTATCTGGTACTTGAATTATTGATTTGATCTCATCACTTTACTTAATGAATTTATTAGGTTTAATGATGATACTTTTAATTGGGATTTGAGTTGGGGTTACCTTCTCTAATATTGGCCAACTTGGGAGTAGTTAAATAAATTTATTCCTTTGTTGTAGGGAAAAACTAGCTTTATGCAAAATCATAAACTTAGAGCCTCCACCAACCAAATATTGCATGTAGATATAGTTCTTGCATTTTCATTGCTTTACAATGTAACTCTGCGAGCATATTCAATGTGCTGACCTACACGGCTGCAACGTCTCATGTTGCAGACTACTCAGATGATGAATATGGTGCAATATGTCATTGTTTTGCACTCAGCCATGCCATTGGAGTTGATGGACTCATTTACCTTTGAAGCTTCCGCAGTTATTTAGTTTAGATGGCCTTCAGCCATGATATTTTGTGTAATCATACTCTTTATGAGGACTCGATGTAATAACTGTGTGATTGAACTCTGTTATAATTCCTCGAGTATTGTGCATGTCAGCATTACCGATCCAAGGATGACACTGATGCACAGATACTTCGGTCCATTCGGATCGTGGTCGCTACAAGGTCCCAGGCAGGAAGCGTTGCCTCTTCGATCGTGTTGCTTTTGTGCTAGCCTTCTTAAGGCATTATTGTTTAACCTTATGTCTGTACTCAGATATTGTTGCTTCCGCTGACTCTGGTGTATTGAGCTGTGTATTCGATCCCTCAAGGCTCTTGGCTTGTAATATAAAGCTTGTATTATTTTTATTCGTGTCTAGAGTTGTGTTGTGATATCTTCCAGTGAGTCCCTGATCTTGATCGTACACATTTGTGTGTATGATTAGTGTACAATTGAATCGGGGGCGTCACATGTAGGTCTATGGTAAACTACTGATACGTCTCCAACGTATCTATAATTTTTTATTGTTCCATGCTATTATATTACCCCTTTTTGATGTTTATGGGCTTTATTTTACAAATTTATATCATTTTTGGGACTAACCTACTAACCGGAGGCCCAGCCCGTATTGTTGTTTTTGTGTGCCTATTTCAGTATTTCGAAGAAAAGGAATATCAAACAGAGTCCAAACGGAATGAAACCTTCGGGAGCGTGATTTTTGGAACGAACGTGATCCAGAGGACTTGGAGTGCAAGTCAAGAAGCAGCCGAGGCTCCCACGAGATAGGAGGCCCCCCCCTTTAGGGCGCGCCCCCCCTGTCTCGTGGGCCCCTCGGGCAGCCACCGACGTACTTCTTCCTCCTATATAAGCCTACGTACCCTGAAAACATCCAGGGGGCAGATGAAACACAATTTCCACCACAGTAACCTTCTGTATCTGCGAGATCCCATCTTGGAGCCTTCGTCGGCACTCTGCTGGAGGGGGAATCGACCACGGAGGGCTTCTACATCAACACCCTTGCCCCTCCGATGAGTTGTGAGTAGTTTACCACAGACCTACGGGTCCATAGTTATTAGCTAGATGGCTTCTTCTCTCTTTTTGGATCTCGATACAATGTTCTCCCCCTCTCTTGTGGAGATCTACTCGATGTAAACTCTTTTTGCGGTGTGTTTGTCGAGATTCGATGAATTGTGGGTTTATGATCAAGTTTATCTATGAATAATATTTGAATCTTCTCTGAATTCTTTTATGTATTATTGAGTTATCTTTGCAAGTCTCTTTGAATTATCATGGTTTGGCCTACTAGATTGATCTTTCTTGCCATGGGAGAAGTGCTTAGCTTTGGGTTCAATCTTGCGGTGTCCTTACCCAGTGACAGAAAGGGTTGCAAGGCATATATTGTATTGTTGCCATCGAGGATAACAAGATGGGGTTTATATCATATTGCTTGAGTTTATCCCTCTACATCATGTCATCTTGCTTAATGCGTTACTCTGTTCTTATGAACTTAATACTCTAGATGCAGGCAGGAGTCGGTCAATGTGTGGAGTAATAGTAGTAGATGCAGGCAGGAGTCGGTCTACTTGTTACGGACGTGATGCCTATATACATGATCATGCCTAGATAATCTCATAATTATTCACTTTTCTATCAATTGCTCGACAGTAATTTGTTCACCCACCGTAATACTTATGCTATCTTGAGAGAAGCCACTAGTGAAACCTATGGCCCTCGGGTCTATCTCTTATCATATTTGCTTCCAATTTACTTTTATTTGCATCTTTACTTTTTGCATCTATATTATAAGATACCAAAAATATATTTATCTTATCTTACTATCTTTATTAGATCTCACTTTCGCAAGTGTCCATGAAGGGATTGACAACCCCTTTATTGCGTTGGTTGCGAGTTCTTTGTTTGTTTGTGTAGGTGCGTGGGACTTTTGAGGAGCCTCCTACTGGATTGATACCTTGGTTCTCAAAAACTGAGGGAAATAGTTACGCTACTATTGCTGCATCACCCTCTCCTCTTCGAGGAAAACCAACGCAAGCTCAAGACGTAGCAACTACTCCCACATCATAGGAAGGGTAGCAAGGTTGATGTAGAGCCCTTCCATGATCAATTCCCCCTCCGACAGAGTGTCAGAAAATACCACCATATGGGATCTCGCGAGAACAGAAGCTTGCGGCGGCGAAAAATGTGTTTTGGGTGGCTCTCTGTTGGGTTCTTGATTTTCGAGAATTTATAGAGGTGAAATTAGGCCAAACGGAGCAAAAGGGGGCCCATGGGGCACCAGGGCGTGCCTACCCCCTGGGCGCGTCCTGGTGGCTTATGGGCTACTCCTTCATCTTCTGTCCCTCTCCCAAAGCTTCTAGGGTCTCTTATGTCCAGAAAAAAATTGTCAAAAAGTCTCATGGCATTCGGACTTCCTTTGGTATTGATATCTTGGAAAATAAAAAACAAGCAAGTAACAGCAACTGGCACTTGGCATTAAGTTAATAGATTAGTCCCAAAAAATGATATATAATGACATATAAATGCATATAAAACATCCAAGGTTGATACTGTAATAGCATGGAACAATAAAACATTATAGATGCGTTGGAGACATATCACCGCATTGTGTTTGTATGTTGATTGTAGATCCATTAATAATATTAAAATTCATTATCATTGTCCTATTCCTAGGCTAGATGATATGCTTTATGAATTAAGTGGCTCTCATATTCTCCAAAGTTTATTTGCGTAGTGGATACCACCAAATTCGTATGAAACTGGGAGATGAATGGGAAACTGCATTTAAAACTAAGTTTGGCTTATATGAGTGGTTAGTCATGCTTTTTGGGTTAACTAATGCACCTAGTACTTTCATGTGATTAATGAATGAAGTTTTATGTGCTTTCATTGGACGATTTGTGGCAGTCTATTTTGATGCCATACTGATTTATAGCAGATCTTTGGAGGACCATTTGGAACATTTACGTGATGTTTTTATTGCTCTACGTGATTCACGTTTGTTTGGTAACCTTGGGAAGTGCACCTTTTGTACCTACCGAGTATCTTTCCTTTGCTATGTTGTTACTCCACAGGGAATTGAAGTTGATAAAGCCAAGAGTGAAGCTATTGAGAGTTGGCCACAACCCAGAATGGTCACACAAGTGAGGAGTTGATGCGAATCATCCCTCGCCCATCCCCATGGACGTACCTACATCTCCCTCAACCCCACTTGGACCCATGACAAGAGCTCGAGCAAAGGCTATCAAAGATAAGGTGAACTCGCTCCTCTCCGAACTCCCTCTCTCTACTCACGAGACATGGCTACTACCTCATGCGGAGACTCTGTGTGTGATCAGGTACTTGGAGGAGAGCCACGGGACAGCTACACTCAATGGCCAAGATGGCGAGGACACCAAGCATGAAGATCAAGAGGAAGAACTGCTTTGGAAGCTACAGGCCCCGGACGACCGGCCAGGCATGGACGTCCGACCCCTGGAAGATGCTACAGCCAAGAGAAGAGAGGCAGGCCAGAGCTTCAGGCTTCGAACGACCGGCCCAGCCCGAATGACCGACCACTCCCAGGCTCCAGACGACTGAGCCCTTCCGGATGACCGTGCGCCTGCCAACAGAACCAAATCTACGGATTTCTGAGGAAGACCGGACGTCCGTGCCAGCGTTCACAGAATGGAATCTACGGACATCCGAAGACCCATGGACGTCCGGGACCCCGCGAGCCTCCGGACGACCGGCGCCTCATGGACGTCCGGACCCTTGCTGCGTGCAGCTGTGGGCTGAGGCCCATGTACCCCTTCACTTCGCCCCTCATTTGCACTATAACTATAAATAGACCTTTTCCACCTCCTAGATAGGGTTATCATTGGTTTAGCTCATTTGAGATAGAGCATTGCTCATCCATACGGATCTAATCCTTGTGAGGGCCCGCACCTCTTCGAAGAAGATCCACCTGGATTCAAGACCTCTATCAGGAGAAGACAATCAAGACCTCCTCACGGAGAAGAACGGCTACCTTTGTATCGTCCCTTGTTGACTTTGGATCTCGTGTTACTTTGTGCCTCGATGATCTAGCACTTGTGTGATCATATTCGTGTTGGTTGAGTGTTTCTCTTGTGTTCCAGCGTGATTTCCCTCGTTTCCTTCCGCGCGTTCTTCATGTTCCTCGTAGGGATCCTCTCCAAACGTGAAAGATCGGCCCCATAGGGTTCCGCCCTACATCATCTTGGTATCATGAGCCACGTTAATCACGTCTTTGGAGCACCTACCACGTGTTTTTAGCTTGATTTTGTTGTTTTCGTCCCAAATCCGAAAATCCCCACCAAAAATAGCCCCAATTTTTTTTGTGATTTGTTGGTGAATTGAAATTTTGTTGGATTTGGTCCATGGATTTGTTTTGCCACATGTGGATCTAGCTTTCCCCACCCTTTTCCATCCACAAATCCACTCGAATTCGACATCACCATTTCCATCCATCCCGAAATCGTGCAGTTCATTCCCATGCCCGATTTTTGCCCAGGACCCGAACGACCGGACCCAGCCGGATGTCCGACGACCGAACGACCGTGACCACCCAGACGTCCGAGAAAACTTGACGAAACTGAATTTTCTCAGTTCGGCCACCACCATTTACCCATTTCCCACCACATCTTCCCAACCATCATACCACCACAGCTTCCCACATACACCACCATCATCCACCGATGCCTCCTCTGATGATTTTGACACGTTTTGGTCTTTCAGATTTTGAGTTGTGGTTCCCGTGTCCTATTGTGTTTCGGCTATATAGGTACGGTTTGACATCATCATCACCACCGCTCATCTTCGCAAAGGACTCATCTTCGCCAAGGACGGTAACCTCGACGACATCTTTGTCATACCTTGCAATTGCATTGATAACCACATGGCCTTACTTTTGTGTTGCTTACCCATCGAGACTAGCCATTGAGTATTGCCGGCAACGTGACTTGTGCACATTAGTGTTCATACTCCATAGCATACATACCATACCATCATGGTGCATATTTTGGCATCATCTTTTGTGTCACAAAGTTGTCATCGCATACACAATTGCTATCTTGGTTCGTGAAGTTTTGCATGAGAAAAGAGCTCAAAAGTGAAAGAGCCAACCAAGCTTTTAAGCAAACAGGGAAAGATAAGTGAAGAGCTTATAAGCAAGAACCATAGCATCACACTACATTAAGATTGTCATATCCGATCATCTTGGATCTTATCACCAAAATACCATACATATAGCATACTTGGGATAGAGGTCGTTGCATTTTTGCCTAGTAGGTTGTGCACAAGTTACGTATCCGCCTATTGTGCAATCGTGCTAGCGTCTCTCATGTATTGTGCAACAAGAGAATTTTCGTGGATTCCACATTTTGGCTCACTTTTGGTTTGCACAATCCCACTTATCTATTTGCGTGTGTGTTTCCGTGTACCTATACTTGCTTGGTATACTTGTTGCATTTGCAAATTTGTGAATATTTTCCAACATTATTGAAGCTCACTTACAATTGCATCAAATTTTGTGCCACCATCCTAACCAAGATCCACCATAAGCTTTTACTAGTGTAGGTGTGATAACCGACAAGAATTGGTACCAATAGTGCTATTTCATTGTCCGCATTTGAGTGAACTTGATTCATCGTCAACATCGGTCAAGGTACATTTGGTATAAGTTCTTCTCCTTCTCCCACTCACATTTTTGCTTGGAATGATGGATAGGCCAAGTACTTCTACCAACCCACTCTTCATCGAGCAAGACAACGACATGTCATCATTCGTCACCAAGAGCCACCTCTTTGGTGCACAACGAGCGTTGCATCAAGAGCAACAAGCAATGACCGACCGCATCAACAACCTCGCCACCGACTTGCGACTCTCCAAGCAACGTACAAAGGACTACTTCGACAACAAGCTCGACGCTCACAAGCAAGAGAATGATGCAAGAATGGACAAGATCCGTGCCTTGTTGGTGAACCGTCCTCCTTCTACTTCTTCATACTCAAGAGGGAGCCGCTCAAATCGACACTCCGACGACACCTTCTCCGGCTCAAGTACACTGACATCGAACACTCTTCGACGAGCCGTGCGTCAAGACCGTTATGCATCTCGCAATCCTCTAAACGACAAGCATTCACAAGAGCAAGTCGACGAGCAAGTACTTCGTCCTCAACCACACCAAGTTGCTTTGGCACAAGCTCAAGAACGCCAACGTCAACATCGCCAAGAGGAAGAACGAGCGTGTCTACATCAAGAGGAACAAGACGCCGAGGCTCAACGTCTTCAACAACAACAACAACATGAAGCACAAGCTCTTGAGGCGCAACGTGCCCTTCAAGAATCAAGTCGAGCCATTGCCAACCACAATTGAGATCGGCGCAATCAAGAGGAAGCACTTCGAGAAGAAATCCAAGAGCAGAACTACCAACCGCGAGTGCAACGTCAAGTTCCTCAAGATCCTCCACAATCCCGACAAGTTCCTCCTCAACCTCAAGTTCAACAAGAGCAATATGATCATGGACTTCCTCCACGCCAAGAGCAAGTTGATCATGAACTTCACCCACGCCAAGAGCAACATGAGGTTGATTATCATCCATGTCAAGGGCGTCATCATCACCATCAACCACAACACAATGAAGAGCAACGCTACGGCAAGCTAAAATTCACCATGCCCAAGTTCAATGGAAGCAATGATCCCTAAGAGTACCTATCATGGGCATTGAAGGTCGACAAAATCTTTCGTTTGCACAACTATGAGGAAGAGAAGAAGATCGCTATGGCATCACTTGAGTTTCAAGACTATGTGCTCATATGGTGGGAACAAGTCCTTGAGCGCCAAGAAGCAAGAGGTGAACCACCAATCACCACTTGGGCTCAAATGAAGGATGTCATGCGAGCATGTTTTGTGCCCACCTACTACAACCGCTATCTCTTCAAGAAGCTCCAACTCCTCAAGCAAGGAACAAAGAGTGTTGAATAATACTACAACGAAATGGAGATAGCCATGATTCGAGCCAATGTCATGGAAGATGATGAACAAACAATGGCATGCTTCTTGAATGGCCTCAATCATCCCATCAAGAAGATTGCCGACTTCCAACCCTACTCCAACCTCATTGAGCTCGTGCATCAAGCTACCAAGGCGGAATGTCAAGTGCAAGATGACTTCAAGTACGCCAAGTACTCATCCAAGACCTACGGCTTCTCCAACAACCAAGCTTCAACGACTACTCCAACTTCTACCTCAACCAAGCCATCTACAAGTAAGGACGACAAGTCAAGTTACAAGAAAGCTTCGACAAGCTCAAGTCGTCCTCCTCCTACTACAAGAAACTTCAAGCCGCGTGCTTCATCATCTACTCCGACCGATGAGACCGTCAAGACATGCTCCTTCAAGTGTTTCACTTGCGGCGGACGAGGCCACAAGTCCTACCAATGCACAAACAAGCGCACCATGATCCTCAACGATGATGGAACCTATGACTCCATGAGTGACAAGGAGATGGAAGCCCTTGATCAAGTGGCCATGCACCGGCGCGTGAACGAGGACGAAGATGACCAAGTCTTTTGTGATGAGGATTCGAGCCCCGCTCTCGTTGTTTCCAAAGTCTTGACTCTTCAACATCAACAAGAAGAAGACCAACGATGCCACATTTTCCACACAAAGGCCGGCATCAATGGAAGGTCCGTCAAGGTCATCATCGATGGAGGTAGTTGCCACAACTTGGCAAGTGAAGAACTATGCTCCAAGTTACAGCTGGTCAAGATGAAGCACCCGTACGCCTACAAAGTCCAATGGCTAAGTGACTCCGACACTATACGAGTTGAGCATACGGTCCAAGTCCCCTTCAAAATTGGCGCATATGAGGACACTTTGGAGTGTGATGTCGTCCCGATGTCCGTTTGCCACCTCCTTCTTGGTCGACCATGGCAATTCGACCGTGGCGTCATCCACAACGGGCGTACCAATCACTATAGCTTCAAGATGAAAGGGAAGGAGTATGTGCTATGACCTATGTCTCCTAGTCAAGTGATAGCCGACAAGCAAGCCACCCATCATGGAGAGAAGAGTGAGAGAGTGATCCACCCAAAAGAGAGTGAGAGCCACAAGCCAAAACCGAGCGCCTCCAGGATGAGCGACAAGAAAAACTTAGTCCTTTTTGCCACTAAAAGTGAGATGAGAGAAGTGTGTGAGAACCCATCGAGTGCTATGCACTTTGTCCTAGTGTGCAAGGATGGGGAACCAAAAACTAACACCTCTCACGATCTACCTTTAGTGTTTCAATCTCTTTTGCAGGAATTCCAAGATGTTTTCCCCGATGAGCTACCTCCGGGTCTACCTCCTCTATGAGGCATTGAGCATCGAATCGACCTCATCCCGGGAGCGCCCCTACTAAACAAAGCTCCATACCGCGTCAACCCCGAAGAAACTAAGGAGATCCAACGGCAAGTACAACAACTAATCGACAACGGTCATGTACATGAAAGCTTAAGCCCTTGGGCCGTTCCCGTTATACTTGTGCCCAAGCAAGATGGTAGTTTTCGCATGTGCTTTGATTGTAGACCCATAAATGCTATTACCGTGCGTTATAGGCATCCCATTCCTCGCTTAGATGATATGCTTGATGAACTTAGCGGTGCCACCATTTTCTCAAAAATTGATCTTAAAATTGGCTATTATCAAATCCGCATACAAGAAGGTGATGAATGGAAAACCGCTTTCAAAACCAAATTTGGCTTGTACGAGTGGTTGGTTATGCCTATGGGTTTATCGGAAGCTCCCGGAACTTTCATGCGTCTTATGCATTTTGTGCTTCGACCTTATATTGGAGTGTTTGTTGTGGTTTACTTTGATGACATTCTTGTTTTTAGCAAATCCATGAAAGAGCATCTCAAGCATGTTAGGGTTATTTTGCAAACTCTTCGCAAGGAACGTCTTTATGGCAACATGAAAAAGTGCACGTTTGGTGTTGACAAGCCCGTTTTCTTGGGTTTCGTTGTCTCTTCCAAGGGTGTCCATGTTGATGAATCTAAAATTGAAGCAATTAAAACTTGGCCCCAACCCACAAATTTGCAACAAGTGCGTAGCTTTCTTGGCCTTGTGTGATTTTATCGTTGCTTTGTGAAAGATTTTAGCACTATTGCCGCTCCTTTGCATGCCTTGAGTAAGAAGAATGCTCCTTTTGTTTGGGGATCTTTGCAATCTACTGCTTTTGATGAGCTCAAGTCTTTGCTTACTCATGCTCTGATTCTTGCTTTGCCCAACTTTGACAAAACTTTTGAGGTTCATTGCGATGCAAGTGGTGCCGGAATTGGCGGAGTTTTGATGCAAGAAAAATGAGCCATTGCATATTTTAGTGAAAAACTCTCCGGTGCTCAACTTAACTATCCCATCTATGACAAAGAATTGTATGCTTTAGTGTGTGTGCTACATGTTTGGGAACATTATCTTAGACCTCATGAGTTTGTCATCCATACCGATCATGAAACGCTTAAGTACTTAAAAGGTCAAACTAAGTTGAACAAGCGTCATGCCAAATGGAGTGAATTTATTGAATCTTTCCCCTATGTGATCAAGTACATTAAGGGTAAGGAAAATGTAGTTGCGGATGCACTTTCACACATATGCACACTTGTAACTAAACTTGAGTTGAATGTTATTGGTTTCGAGCACATCAAAGACTTGTATGCTAGTGACCCATCTTTTGCTACTCCTTATGCTAAGTGTTTGACGCATACATCTTGGGAATGATATTACATCAAGGATGCTTATCTTATGAGAGATAACAAACTTTGCATTCCCGAGTCTTATCTTCATTTGCTCCTTTTGCAAGAGGCTCATGCAGGTGGACTCATGGGACACTTTGGACGCGACAAGACATTCACCACGCTCTCCAAGAACTACTTTTGGCCCAAGATGTTCCGCGACGTCTCACGCTTCACCAACCAATGCTCTACATGTCGCAAATCTAAGTCTAAAGCTCAATCACATGGTCTTTACATGCCTCTTCCTATTCTGTATCAACCTTGGGAAGACATTAGCATGGATTTTGTACTTGGTTTGCCTAGAACTCAAAATGGCAAGGATTCTGTGTTTGTTGTTGTGGACCGATTTTCTAAGATGGCACATTTCATTCCTTGCACAAGATAGACGATGCTTCACACGTTGAAAATCTCTTTTGTAGGGAAATCTTGCGACTCCATGGAGTACCAAAGACAATCGTCTCCGACCGCAACGTCAAGTTCTTGAGTTACTTTTGGAAGATGCTATGTGCCAAGCTCGGAATCAAGCTCTTGTTCTCGTCGGCATACCATCCTCAAACCGACGGCCAAACGGAGATGACGAACCATACGCTCTCCACTCTACTTCGCGTGTTGACCAAGAAGAACATCAAGGAGTGGGAGGCGTGTCTACCCATCGCCGAGTACGCCTACAAGCGTGCAAGACATTCGACTACCGGCAAGTCCCCCTTCGAGGTCGTCTACGGCTTCAACCCGTTGTCCCCATTGGACATTCTACCTATTCCTCTACAAGAGCACACCAACCTCGACGCGAGTGCACAAACAAGCTACATCAAGAAGATGCATGAGGATACAAGGCACACCATCGAGCACCAAGTACAACGACTAGCGTCCAAGCTCAACGTCAACAAGCAACCCATGATCTTCAACATTGGCGATCTCGTGTGGCTACACCTTCGCAAGGACCGCTTCCCCAACGAACGCAAGTCCAAACTTCTACCTCGAGCCGATGGACCCTTCAAGGTGCTAGCGCGCTACAACAACAACGCCTACAAGATCAACCTCCCATGAGACAAGTCCAACGTGAGCAACATCTTCAATGTCAAGGACCTCTCGCCATACCATGGTGATGAAACTTTCGATCCGAGGTCGGATCTTTCCCAAGGGAGGGGAGATGATGCGGAGCATCCCTCGCTCATCCCCATGGACGTACCTACATCTCCCTCAACCCCACTTGGACCCATGACAAGAGCTCGAGCAAAGGCTATCGAAGATAAGGTGTACTCGCTCCTCTCCGAACTCCCTCTCTCTACTCAGGAGACATGGCTACTACCTCATGCGGAGCCTTTGTGTGTGATCAGGTACTTGGAGGAGAGCCACGGGACAGTATACAGTCGATGGCCAAGATGGCGAGGACACCAAGCATGAAGATCAAGAGGAAGAACTGGTTTGGAAGCTACAGGCCCAGGATGACCGGCCAGGCACGGACGTCCGACCCCTGGAAGATGCTATGGCCAAGAGAAGAGAGGCAGGCCAGAGCTTCAGGCTTCGGAAGAACGGCCCAGCCCGAATGACCAGCCACTCCCAGGCTCCGGATGACTGAGCCCTTCCGGATGACCATGCGCCTACAACAGAACCAAATCTATGGATTTTTGAGGAAGACCGGACGTCCGTGTTAGTTTTCACAGAATGGAATCTACGGACATCCGAAGACCCATGGACGTCCGGGACCCCGCGAGCCTCCGGACGACCGGCGCCTCACGGACGTCCGGACCCTGGTTGCGTCCAGCTGTGGGCTGAGGCCCATGTACCCCTTCACTTCGCCCCTCATTTGCACAATGACTATAAATAGACCTCTTCCACCTCCTAGATATGGTTAGCATTAGTTTAGCTCATTTGATATAGAGCATTGCTCATCCGTACGGATCTACTCCTCGTGAGGGACCGCACCTCTTCGGAGAAGATCCACCCGGCTTCAAGACCTCCATCCGGAGAAGACAATCAAGACCTCCTCACGGAGAAGAACGGTTACCTTTGTATCGTCCCTTGTTGACTTTGGATCTCGTGTTACTTTGTGCCTCGATGATCTAGCACTTGTGTGATCATATTCATGTTGGTTGAGTGTTTCTCTTGTGTTCCACCATGATTTCCCTCGTTTCCTTCCACGCATTGTTCGTGTTCCTCGTAGGGATCCTCTCCAAACGTGAAAGATCGGCCCCATAGGGTTCCGCCCTACATCAGGAGTTTTCTTGGCCTCATTGGTTTCCATGGGCGTTTTGTGAGAGATTTCAGCACTATTGCTGCACCTCTCAATGAGTTTGCAAAGATGGATGTGCCTTTTGTTTGGGGTACCGCATAGAAAGAAGCCTTCACGATATTGAATGATAAGTTAACACATGCTCCTTCACTCCAACTTCCTGATTTTAATAAGACTTTTGAGCTTGAATGTGATGCTAGTGGAATTCGATTAGGATGTGTGTTATTACAAGATGGTAAGCATATTGCATACTTTTCTAAAAAATTGAGTGGGCGTAGTCTAAATTATTCTACTTTTGGTAAGGAATTATATGCTCTTGTTCAGACTTTGGAAACATGGCAACATTATTTATGGCCCAAAGAATTTGTTATACATTCTGATCATGAATCTTTGAAACATACTAAAAGTCAAGCAAAACTGAATTGTAGACATGCTAAATGGGTTGAATTCATTGAGCTTTTCCTTATGTCATTAAACACAAGAACGGTAAAGAAAGTGTTCTTGTTGATGCATTGTCTCGTCGCTATACTATGCTTTGACAAGTTCACTTTAAAATATTTGGTTTGGATATCATCAAAGATCAATATGTGCATGATGCTGAATTTGAAGATGTAATGCAGAATTGTAAAGAAGGAAGAACTTGAACAAGTTCCTCATTGATGATGGATCTGTGTTCCATGCTAACAAGTTATGCATTCCAACTAGCTCCGTTCGTCTTTTGTTGTTGCAGGAGGCGCATGTAGGAGGATTAATGAGACACTTTGGCGTAAAGAAGACGAAGGACGTACTTGCTACACATTTCTTTTGGCTAAAGATGAGACAAGATGTTGAACGTTTTGTTGCTCGCTGCACTACATGTGAAAAAGCTAAGTCACAACTCAGTCCTCATGGTTTATATATGCATTTGTCTGTCCCTAGTGTTCCGTGGGAGGACATATCTATGGACTTTGTTTTAGGTTTACCTCGAACAAAGAAGGGGAGGGATAGCATATTCGTTGTTGTGGATAGATTTTCTAAAATGACACACTTTATACCATGTAATAAAAGTGATGATGCTACTAATGTTGCTGATTTATTATTTTGTGAAATTATTTGCTTGCATGGTGTGCCAAATACTATTATTTCGGATCATGGTACTAAATTTCTTACCCTCTTTTGGAAATGCTTATGGGCTAAGCTAGGGACACCATTGCTTTTTAGTACAACATGTCACCCCCAAACAGATGGACAAATAGAAGTAGTAAATAGAACATTGTCTACTATGCTTGTTCTGGAGAACAACATGAAAATGTGGGAAGAATGTTTGCCTCATATTGAATTTTCTTATAGTCATTCGCTGCTTTCTACTACTAAGATGTGCCCTTTTTAAATTGTGTATGGTTTCCTACCTCGTGCACTTGTTGATTTGTTGCCTCTTCCATCTTCGGAGATGGTTAATTTTGATGGCAAACAACATGTTGAATTGATCTTAAAAATGCACTACTTAACAAAGAAAAACATTGAGCGTATGAATGCTAAATACAAACTTGCTAGAGATAAGGGTAGAAAACAAATTGTCTTTGCACCCGGAGATCTTGTTTGGTTACATTTATGCAAAGATATGTTTCCTGATTTGCGCAAGTCAAAGCATATGCCACGTGCTGGTGGTCCTTTTAAGGTGTTAGAGAAAATAAATGATAATGCATACAAACTTGAGCTGCTTGCAGATTTTGGGGTTAGTTCCACTTTTAACATTGCAGATTTGAAGCCTTATATGGGTAAGGAATATGAGCTTCCGTCGAGGATGACTCCAATTCAAAAAGGGGAGGATGATGAGAACATCACTAATACAGTTACACCCACAAACTCTGTTGCAACATATACAAGACTAATTACTAGAGCTCGCGCACACCAATTAAATTACCAGGTACTTTCGTTTCTTGGTAATGTTTCTAATGTTCATGCGAATATGATGCGGCCTAAATTGGATATATTTGTTTTGCTTACAAATGAAAGAGCCAACATGGACAAGAAGGATGAGCGTAGGAGCGTGAGCAAGCATGGAGATGATGGTGTGCGCAAGGGGAACAAGAACGAAGTCTCTGGTGGAGTTTTCAACACTTTGGAGCCACCATGATGACATATAAAGGACATGGACAAAATATACAAGATGAACTTTCATAAATTTCGTCCATAGCATAATTTAGGTGCTGCGCCACCTTATTTTTGGGCCAGGCCCATGTAATTTTGAAAGACTTAATAGGTTGTTTCTGGAGTCCGTATTAATACGAAAAACGACTTAGGGCAGAATTTAGTCCCACCTTGCCAAGGGTGGATTAAATTCCCCCTGTCTCCTTACAAATATAGCCCTTAAGGCACCATTTAGACTTGGGTTTTGTTTAGATTAAAGTTCACCATTGTGCAACGCACGTACTTCGTTTGTGTCCAACGATCAGGCCAAGACGTTTCAGAACCGCAGTTTGATCAATCAAACTTTTCTCTTATATTCGCAATATCCAGATTGCAATCTCAAATTATTACTTGTTCTTCACTTGCCTGCAGGAAATAGACCCTCGTGGTCAGGTTGATCGTGCTCTGGCGGTCAATAATCTCTCGGAGCTGGTTTAGCGATTTCTAAGGCGCGACGTCTTCGCACGTCCGTAGTTAGATCATCAAAGTCGACTTCCACCAAAACAATATCTACCATCCCATCGAAAGACGGGGCACCTTTGCCTCAAACGGGATGAGATTGCTTCGGAACAGAGGCTTGCGGTGGTGGCATGAAAGTTCTAGGTTTCTTTTGGGGGTTTCTTGATCTATAGGATTTTTCAGCATTGAAATCACGCCAATCGGAGTTATGAGGGCCCCATAAACTCGGACGATGAGGCCCCACCCTAGGGTGCGGGGGTGAGCTTATGGCCGCTTCATGGGTCTTCTAGTCCTTCCTCGAAACTTTGGGGGTCTCTTATGTTCCAAAAAAATCACCGTTAATTTTTATTGTGTTTGAACTTCATTTGGTATGAATTTTCTAAAAAGCCAAAAATATACAAAAAAACAACACCTGGCATTGGGCACTAGGTTAATAGGTTAGTTCATGAATGTCATATAAAAGTACACCAAAACCATATAAAATTATTGTAAACATGGCATGAATACTTCATAAATTATAGATAAATTGGAGACGCGTCAAGTACTCTACCGGAGGGGGAATCAATCATGGAGGCCATGTTCATCAATCTTGCTGCCTCCATGATGATGTGTGAGTAGTTCCCTATAGGACCTACGTGTCCATAGCAGTGGCTAGATCTCTCTCTCTCTCTCTCTCTCTCTCTCTCTCTCTCATCTTCAATACAATGTTTTTCTTCGGAGATCCATTCATGTAATTCTTATGTGGTGCGTTTGTTGGGTTCTGATGAATTGTGGGTTTATGGTCGAAAGTACCTTTCTACACATGAGATCATATGCTCCTGGTGTGAACAGTAAAATAAATAAAATAGAAAAAGTTAAAAAATTCCGAATCTTTTTGTGGCATACTTTAAGAAATGTTTGTTGTGCATGCAAAATTTCATCATGAAATCACGTTGGTGGAAGTTGTGGCAAAAAAATCAGAGCTCCAAAATGCATTTTTTACCACGCCTTTCACCAATGTCATTTTGTGATGAAATTTTGCATGCACAACAAACATTTCTTAAAGTATGCTAGAAAAAAATCCAAAATCTTTTGAAATATTTTCTATTTTATTTATTTTACTATTCACACCAGGAGCATATGAGCTCAGGTGTAGAAACTCCACGTCCATTTATAATCAGCTTATTCATTGAAAGTAATTGAGTCTTTTCTGAACTTTATTATGTGTGATTTCTACAGCTATATAATGCTTTTCTATCTATGAGTTTTCTTTGGCCAAGTTGATGAATAGATCTTTAGCGGAAGTGTTGCATAGTAGTACGCTCAATCTTGCGGTGTCCTCGCCCAGAGACAGAAGGGGTAGCGAGACATGTATTTGTATTGTTGCTACTAAGGACAAAACGACGGCGTTCAATCACATTGATTGGTCTTACTTTGTCTACATTAGGTCATCATTCTCCAAACATTACTCTGTTTGTTATGAACTTAATCCCTTAAGATGCATGCTGGATAGAGGTCGAGGGGTGGAGTAATAGTAGTGGACGCAGAATCGTTTCGGTCTACTTGTCACGAACGTAATGCCTATGTATTGATCCTGCCACGACTAACATCATAATTACGCGCTTTTAAATTGGCCAACAGTAATTTGTCTACCCATCGTTGTTATGTTCATGAGAGAGATGCCTCTAGTGAAACCTATGGCCCCGGGTTCATTCACATCATATTACTAAAACTCTAAATAGTTTCTGCTACTATACTATATCACACGTCCTCTTCGGGGAAAGCACAACGCCTATCACAAGTAGCATGGAGCCAGTGGTGGCAGTGGTGTGGCTTGGGTGCTCCGGTTCACCGGATTTTATGCTGGTGGTGGCTAGGTCAGAGGCGGCAATGTGGGGTTCGTTGCAGGGAGCCTGCCGACAATAGGCGTCGTGAGGTTGGGCAAAATGGTGAGGGCGACGAGGGCTACTTACAGGACAAGGGCATTGGCTTGGGCATGGCCGGAGTGTGGCAAACATGGTGGTGTGCGTGTCGTGGTCGTGTGTGCGCACGACGTAGGGAGGTTGGGGATGACCCTGACGGGTGGGGCCCGCCTGGCAGAGAGAGAGGGCTCGGGCACGCGCTGTAGGGCTGGCTGGCTTGTTGGGCCGGCTGTTCTTGACCATTTTATTTATATTTCTTTCTTGTTTTGTTTTCCTTTTATGTTTTCTGTATGAATCCTCTTATGATTTGAATTTGATTTTTCTTTCGACTTCAAACTTGCTCTAAATTCATCTTAGAATATTTGTATTTTGTTGAACATTTTATTTGGGCCGTTTGGCCAAATATTTTTTGTAGTTTATTTCCATGCTTTGTTTAAATATATCCCTTTAGTATATTTTGATTTTTCCAATGAGGTTTCTTCTTAATTTTTACGTGGTTTGTAATTTGCAAGTTTGTTCTGAATATTTGTTTTGTCAAATACTTCTGGGATTCTGTTTCCCCTTAAGGGTTTTCATTCTTCCTTTTCAATTTTTAATTCTAAGGTTTCAACTACTAATGCAAGGCATTTGACCCTCCTAAGTGAACACACAAGTTCATCAAGCAACAACGCTAGGCAATCTAGCTAAAAAAACAAACAAGCATAGGGTTTTCTAAAAAATCTGAAAATTTAAACATTTCAAATTTGGGACTGACACAACACTTTTTTTAACCATGACACAACTCTATTACCAATACAGATGTTAAGAAGAGGTAAATGGACCACATGAAGGAGGCTATAAGAATCCAAATGACCCGAGTCATCCGGTCAGCTATATCCAACGTCTCACGCTGCTCCAATGATGTATCCATCATGTCATAAATATTTTCAAAACATGTTAACTGCATTAATCATAATTAAAAAATGTATTAAACATAACTAATGTTTGAATCAACCTGAATTACGATTAACCTTGAAACAATTGGTGTCAAACTAGACAGAATACTAGAATGCCCGTGCGCTGCTACGGGCTGCAATGCATATGAATGAACAAAACAAAAGATTAAGGTTGCCCCTCATACATTCGGGCATGTTCGGACATCAAACGGGAGTCAGTGGGCTCCCCAAAATCCAACCGTCTGGACATTCCGAGTTTCCCCAAATCCAACCTATGTTTGGGGGCGAAATATGGTTGTCCGGACTATTCATTATGCTATCTTCAACACTCGGTCCTAACACAAAAAACCCTCCCCACGACACACCCTTTCCTTTTCTTGGCCGACCCTCCCTTCCCGCTTAATTTCTTGTTGTAGCGAGACATTTCTTGCCAGAGCCCTCTCTTTGAAAACCATATTACGTCCACCTCACCTTCGTCATGGTGCCCCGCTCTCAATCACAACATACTTCCGCATGGACCACCATGGAGGAGTCCCCTGTTGACCGCCCTGCTCTCCATCCTGATCCCCCCAACCGTGTTCGTACTGATCCCCTCCACCCCCCTAGAAGCACCTCCATCGTTGATGTCTCTCTTTCCCTCATTTGGTGCCTCTCGTCAACAAGCCCGACCCATAATGTAGGTCCCATGATGGCGAGCTAGTACTTGTTTCCCAACGTTTCCCTATATATGACATCAACTTTTTTAACCCAAATGACAAGTGCCACACACGTGTGGCATGAAGTAATGTAGACTAGATAGTTTAGGAGAATATGATCGCATGCATTAGAGGCCCAGAGGGCGCACATATATACAGTTACATTGCCAGCCTATACTTGTCCTCCAAGATCTAATCCTAGTTTAAAAGGAAAGAATAGATATGGAGGTGCAGATAGGAAGGTTAGGATTGCATCACGTATGTACGCTAATACATGATACCTTATTCTTACACCCCCCGCAGTTGAAGCCTCGTCGGAGTAGATGCCAAGACTAGACCGAAAAGCTTCGAATGAAGAAGTAGGAAGCCCCTTGGTCATGATGTCGGCAAGTTGATGAGTTGTAGGGACATGAACAACACGGAACTGTCCCAAAGCCACCTTCTCGCATACAAAATGTATGTCCAGCTCAATATGCTTTGTCCGACGATGATGAACGGGGTTAGCAGAGAGGTATACCGCGGAGATATTATCACAGAACACCACAGAGGCCTTGTCAACGACACAATGGAGCTCGACAAGAAGTTGACGAAGCCAACAACATTCAGCCACGGCATTGGCCACCGCACGGTATTCGGCTTCAGCACTCGAGCGAGAAACAGTAGGTTGGCGTTTGGAGGACCAAGACACCAAAGTGTCCCCGAGATAAATGCAATATCCAGAAGTAGACCTGCGAGTGTCTAGACAGCCAGCCCAGTCAGCATCAGAATAAGCAGCAATGGTGATGGAGGGGTTGCCGGCGATCCGAAGCTCATGTGAAGTAGTACCGCGGAGATAGCGTAGTAAGCGCTTGATCAATCCCCAATGAGCATCACGTGGAGCATGCATATGCAAACAAATTTGCTGGACAGCATAGGCTATGTCCGGCCGTGTCAAGGTGAGGTATTGAAGAACACCTGCAATACTTCGGTAGAAGGTGGAATCCGATACAAGCTCACCAGAGGCAGCCGAGACTTTGGGCTTGGTGTCAACAGGCGTGGAGGCTGGCTTGCAGTTAGACATGGCAGCACGATCAAGAAGCTCCTCAGCATATCTCTCCTGAGAGAGAAAGAAACCAGAGGCCGTGCGACGAACTGCAACACCGAGAAAAAAATGAAGAGGCCCGAGATCCTTCATCTTGAATTCAGTGTTGAGAGAGGTGATGATCATCCGAAGAAATGATGTCGAGGAAGCTGTCAGCACAATGTCATCAACATAAAGAAGCAAATAAGCCATGTCTGAACCACGACGAAGCACAAAGAGTGAGGTATCCGAAAAAGCCGAAGTAAATCCAAGGCGCCGAAGAAAATCACCAATGTGTGTGTACCAAGCGCGTGGAGCCTGTTTAAGCCCATAGAGAGACTTGGACAACAGACATACATGCTCGGGATATGTTGCATCGATGAAACCCGTCAGTTGAGCACATTAAACACGCTCTTGAAGGACTCCATGAAGGAACGCATTGGATACGTCCAACTGATGCACGGGCCAATGTCGAGAAGCAGCAAGATGCAAGACTGTGCGGACTGTGGCTGGTTTGACCATGGGACTGAAAGTCTCACCAAAGTCAATGCCGGCACGTTGAGTGAATCCACGAACAACCCAACGAGCTTTGTATCGATCCAAGGAACCATCGGGTTTGAGTTTATGCCAAAATACCCATTTACCGGTGACGATATTGGCACCTTGAGGTCGAGGCACAAGAGTCCATGTGTGATTGGCCTGAAGGGCATCATACTCCTCTTGCATGGCAGAATGCCATGCAGGGTCACGAAGAGCCGCACGGGCAGACGAGGGAAGCGGTGAAGGCACAACCGCAGCCGCATGAGCATCCTCGAAACGCCGGCTGGGCTGCAGAACGCCATGCCGCGCACGTGTTGCCATCGTGTGGATGGACACGTCAGAAGGGCGAAGCCATGGAGCCGCCCGTGGCGGTGCAACCGGAGCCGGAGGTGGCGAAGACGCGGCGAGCTCAACGGCAGGGCCGGAGGACACTGCGGGAGATGACGACGGGCTCGAACTGGCTGCTGAAGAGTCACGGGAGGCAGCAGCTGGAGTGCCAGAAGGAGCAGCCATGGCAGCCGAAGTGGGTGACCCAGGAGCAGTGCTCATAGAAGCAGCTGTCGTGGCACCAGAATTCGTTGCCATGGCAGCTGAACTGGGCGCCGTGGCAGCTGAACTGGGCGATCCGGTAGAAGAAGCAGCAGCCGTGGCAACCGGTGAAGATGATGCAGGGGTAGCCACGGCTGGACTTCCAGCAGCCCAAGGGGCGGCCGCTGGGCCATGCTGACAAGCGGCCGGCGACGTGGGAACCACCAGAGGATCGGGCTGCAAGGGCACAACCAGCGGTGAGGGAGTCTCCAACAGCATGTTCCTGAAAGGAAAAACGCGCTCGTCGAATACAATGTGGCGTGATGTTAGTACACGGCGACTGACCGGACCATAGCAGCGGTATCCATGGTGATCGGGAGGGTAACCAAAGAAGACACAAGCAAGGGAGCGGGGAGAAAGTTTATGAGGAGCAGTGGAGGTGATGTTGGGGTAGCAGAGGCATCCGAAAACACGAAGGTGAGAGTAGTCAGGTGGTGAACCAAAAAGAAGTTGATGAGGTGGAAGATTATTGCGTGGGCGACAAGGGCGAAAATTCAGAAGATAAGTCGCGGTATTTAGTGCTTCAGCCCAAAACCTAGGAGGCATGTGAGCATGAAATAATAGTGTGCGTACACTATCATTCAATGTGTGAAGTATGCGTTCGGCGCGACCATTCTGTTGCGAGGTGTAAGGGCATGTGAGCCGAAGATGCATGCCGTGCTGTGCAAAGAAGGTGCGTGAAGCATTATTTTCAAATTCACGACCATTGTTAGTTTGAAAAGCTAAGATGTAGCGTTGAAATTGGGTGGCGACAAAAGCATGAAAACGAGAAATAGTGGGAAAAACATCTGATTTGCGACGCAATGGAAAAGTCCAAACATAGTGAGAGTAGTCATCGAGCATCACAAGATAATACTGAAATCCCAAAACACTTACGATAGGAGATGTCCAAACATCACAATGAACAAGAGCAAAAGGAAAACTTGATTGACTATCGGATTGTTTGAAAGGTAAACGAACGTGCTTCCCCAATCTACAAGCATGACACGTTGTAGGGGGTGATTTATTACAAGTAAAATCAAACGAAGAAAGTGTTCTGGAAAGAGCATCATGTCCGAGGTGACCAAGACGTTGGTGCCAAAGATCGGTGGTGCCGGCGAGAAGAGCTTGATGGCTGGCGACATGCGGATAGAGATCGTCGTCGCTGTTACATCGGAGAATCACCGCGCGGGTACGACGATCCTTGACAGAAAAATCAAGCTCATCAAATTCAACATTAACAGGATTTGTACGAGTTAAAAGACGAACTGAAATAAGATTTTTAATCAGATTAGGAGTGACTACTACATCACGTAAAGAGAGAGGAAAAGAGGAGGTAGGGAGAGAGGCACTGCCGATGTGAGTAATGGGAAGGGAGTCTCCGTTTCCGAATATGACAGAGGAAAGATTGGAAG
Organism: Triticum aestivum; assembly: GCF_018294505.1. Classification (NCBI taxonomy): domain Eukaryota; kingdom Viridiplantae; phylum Streptophyta; class Magnoliopsida; order Poales; family Poaceae; genus Triticum; species Triticum aestivum. The sequence continues at coordinate 222,342,840 of NC_057807.1, read as the reverse complement.
AAGGACAGAAAGAAGAGAGGATACCGGGATCGCTGGTCATGTGGGCAGTCGCGCCTGTGTCAAAGAACCAGTTGGAGTCGCAGCCGCCGGCGCCGCCCTGCTGCAAGGAGAGGTTGTTGAGGGCGGCGTGGAGCTGCGTTTGATCCCATGCAGGGGGTTGATGCTGCTGAGGCGCTGGAGCATAGCCATTGTAGACCGCTGGAGCACCAAGGCACGGCTGTCCTATATGGGCAGCGTACGCCTGGGGCGTGGAGACGCCAGGGCGTGGGCCAAGAAGACCGGCGCCCGGAGCACGCCAGTTCGGTGGCCACGCCTGAAACATGCCGGACAGCGGATAGCTGCCGACGGGCCAAAACGGCGCGGCCGAGTTCCGCGTTGCAGGAGCGCCAGGGGCGCCGGTAGGAGCGCCATGGCCTTGTTGTTGCTGCTGTTTCTTGCGGCCCTTGCCACGGCCGCGACTACCCGAGGCAGCAGCAGGCGGAGCAGGCGCGGTTGGGCGAGGCGCCGGGGCAGCCGACGGTGCAGGCGTGGGGGAGCCGGAGAAGCGGTTGGCGACGAGGGCGGTCGCCTGGATATGCTGTGCATGGCGCGCGAGGCGCCGTTCCTCCTGCAAAAGAGCGCCACGAGCACGGGCGAAAGTCAGTCCAGCAGGGTTGATGGTGAGGGCGGCGATGCAGTGGCCGAACTCGCCGTTCAGCCCGTTGATGAACGTGGTGAGCATGTCCTGGTCGGTGACCGGAGTGCCCACGTCGCGAAGTGTGTCGGAGAGACATTTGAGACGGCTGGCGAAGGCAGTCACGGAGAGATCTCCTTGGATGAGGTTGAGGAAGTCTCGCTTGGCGAAGCAGGAGCGTTGAAGACGGTTGTCGCGGAAGAGGTCGGTGATGACGGTCCAAGCGTTGGCGGCGGTGTCGGAGGGCTGGATGATGATCTCGAGGATATCTTTGGAGACAGTGGTGTATAGCCAGGAGACGATACATTGATCGATCTGGGTCCACTCGACGTCACCCAGCGCCATAAGAGCGTCAACGGAGCCATCAATGTGATCGAGAAGAGCGAGCTTGCGGAAAGTGAGGTTGAAGAAGGTTTTCCAGATGCAAAAGTTGGACTCGTCGAAGTCGAGGATGACGGTGACGTGGTTGCGTATGTTGATGAGCTGGATGGCGGTGGCACTAGGAGCAGCAGGATTGACAGAGCTAGCGGCAAAGGGGTTGGAGGGTTGGGACCCGGATGCGAGGGAGGAGTTGGGAGTAGAGGCGAAGTCGCCGAAATCCATGGCTATGGCAGCAGCGACGGGCAGGGCTGGTGGCTAGGGGTGCAGCGGAAGCAAGTCACAGGAAGGAAAGAAAAGCTGATACCATGTAGACTAGATAGTTTAGGAGAATATGATCGCATGCATTAGAGGCCCAGAGGGCACACATATATACAGTTACATTGCCAGCCTATACTTGTCCTCCAAGATCTAATCCTAGTTTAAAAGGAAAGAATAGATATGGAGGTGCAGATAGGAAGGTTAGGATTACATCACGTATGTACGCTAATACATGCTACCTTATTCTTACAAGTAACACCGCTCTGACATTTTTATAACTAAAATTGATATCCAAAAAAACCCTAAAAAATTAAAACTTGGCATCCAAACGGAAAATTGCCATCCGAAGTAAAATTATGCCTTTGAAGACCCGGATCTGCTAGGGCAGCCACATGTGTGGCAAACAAGGGAAGGAAAAGAAGTGGACAAACAAAATATTTATTGCCAAAAAACCGGTTGTAGATATTCATAATTAGGAGGAGATGGAGGAATGTCTCGATTATGTTATGAATTTTGCAAGGAAAACATAGGAAGAGGAGAGATCTTTTCGTGTGTGTATGATCATGTTGGAAGTTGAGCTTTTTCTGGGAGATGGGGAGGGATCCGTTGACCAGATGGGCGGACCCTTTTTCTTTTGGTAGGGAGTGTAAGAAATCCAGGAGAGAGAAAACCGATAGGTAAATTTGCGAAAGAGATAAATAAACTCCATGTGAGCTAAATTATAGTGTGTACGTGGTCAAAACAAACAAGAATGAGACCACTGGAGATGCCATCTCTGACTTTATACGCCATCGGCAGGCAATCTTCTTAAGCATGAGACATGCGATCTATCAATAATTGACGGCTTACAAAGAAATAATATGCCCTAACACATACGCCTGTGCATTGCAATGATAAAAAAGAATTAACATTATAACTCGTTTCATAAAACCACTGTAAAAACATAAGTTATAAAATAACCATAACAATTTATACAGATGAAGATATATATTCAATAAATATGTAAAAGCCCAAGTTGAGATTTCCATTGTACCATGAAATAATTCCCTATAAAAACAATTATCTATTGTACTAATTTCAGAGCTAAAGTTGAGTGTACAAACATATTGGCAAAAAACAATGAAATAGCAAGTTATTTCATCAGCTGATAGATGTAGGGAGCACAAGTGCAAAACCATCTATAACGCATGTTTGTCAGAAAATAGCAATGACTTTAATACAAATGATGCAGACCTTATGGGGAATTTTGTTACAATATTGTCTCGGTTTGGGGACACCATGCTATACGGAGTTCACGAATGCACTTTTCATAGGTATTTGAGGACATAAAGATACCAGAATACCACCAATAATATTGAACTCTTGCTCCAGTTTCAGACTGCTCAAGATCTCATCTGTCCATAGGTTTCAGTCTGCTCAAGACCCCTTCCATGTTAAACATGTATAATGGCTCCTGAACAACCCACACCTCAAGAAAAAGAAATAATGACGCCTAACCCCTTCATTTCCGTCACACATGACTTGCCGCTGGCAGCGCCCATGAGCTCTGTTGTGGGTGGGAGAGCGATTGCCGCTGCCACAACATGGTGGGAGGGAGACCACATTTCCACCCCAAGCGAGTGTAGCATCACCGCTCGTGGCTTCACCACGCCATCGAGGTCCTGGCAAGGGATGCACCAAGCGAGCGCTCCATCTCTTGGGTGTGGTACGGTGGCCATGGATGAATGGTGACCGCCAATGCCATTCCCACACCACCACAACAGGATGCGCCAAGCTAGCGCCGCGTCACCGTATAGCAGCGGCACACCGTCATCTCGTGCCACCGCCGAAGGTGTCAAGTGAGCGCCATGTGTTTCATCGAGGTACGACGGCCATGGATGAAGGTCGACGAACATGTAGGCATGACCAGGACAACTCCGCCATGGGACTGTCGATTGAGCATGATATACTGGATCATACACACACGTCAACAAAAGGAGTAGATTTGAGTTTCAGATTTAGCACACCAGATGTTGTCCATTTGAGTAGGACATACAAGCTTCAGATTTAGGAGCAAATGTTGAGCTGAGATTTTAAACTAATTTGAATAGTTGTCAATTTGAGAGCAGTCCATCCATGTCAATTTGCGAGCAAATCACTTTGTAATTTTGGTAACAAAATTTCAGACAAGATCGTGGATGTTCTGAGCATGTACATGAGATGAAAATTGTTGTAATTAGTGCAAATGGAAATATAAATCAATTGGAGAACATATCATCGGTCTTGTCAACCTATGGGCATGTCATTGAACTAAAAATCATTGCATGATGGTGCAGGTGGCAAAACAGAATAACTAAACTAAACTGAACCATGGCCCAGTACTGAACACTTGAACTGATATGAACAATATATAATATGCTCCTAGTTGATTACTTCTTTATAACTCTGAAACGAAACAAAAGAGCATTACCATAACGTAGTTAAAAGATAATCCATAACATTGAAAGTTCAAAGATACGGCAGAGGGCAAGGGGAGGAGAGGTTGGTGTATTACAAAAGATGAGAAAGATAACCAAGGATATATCTCTCTATAGATATACACAAATAGGGGAGGAGGGGTTGGTGTATGATCTGAAATAACATAAAGTACTCATATAGCTGACTAGTATGACGGCCAACTTGTTGCTGCTACTTAGAGTTATTAGAGACCTTCATTGGGTACTTTAGAATACAATGGAACATAATCCATGCTGAAACTCGAGTCTGTCCTACCGAATATAGAAGAACAAATAGAATCCTAACTGCTGCTCCGGCTGTCACATGCAAGCAGTAAAAACAATTCATATAATAAAAACAGTCTTGCTAAATATCAATTGACCAAGACTTGGTTAAGTGTTAATCGATGCTACATTCGTTAGATCTTACATGGAGAACTATGTAAACTTTTTCTTCAGCTTAATCTTTTTTCTTTCTTACATACTATGCCACTTGACTAAGACTTGGTTAGCCATACCCTAAAGAAAATGTGGTGGCCAACCATTACTGAACAAGAACAAACCTTTGTTATTCAAGAGCACTTATTCCTGAGCAAAACAAAGGCAATGTCATATCCCTTACAATCTTGGAGACATACCTGAAAGCCATACTTCAGAAGATCCTGGAGAGCAACGAACATGGCTGGAATTATAATAACCTCTTGTTCTCAACCTTGTATCTCACCTTGAATGCAGAGCCAAAGAGCCCTTCCAAGTCTACTCCAACACCTCATATTGATTCATTACATCTCACCTTAATATGATACAACCCAAAATATTTGCTTCCCTACAAAGAAAAGGATGGTTCTATATGGGATTGTAAGAAATTTGTTTGGTACAAATATGTCTCATCCACATCCCCAAATTCTCAAATCATAATGCGCTTTTATGAATTGGATAGTGTGACTATTAGGAGAATAATAATAACGATGTAGACAGTAAACTATGGAGAAAAATAATCATGTCTAAACATCATTTGTTCCACCAGATTCACAAACGCCAAGATATTTCATACACAATTCAGAAAAACAATTCTAGGTCAGTCATATACTAACCTTTGACCAGCAGAACAAAACATATAATCCGGAGGAACTAATTACAAGATGAAATGCACCTTCCGTCAATGAACAAAGGTGCAGATTAATTGGTTGAAAAAGTCTTAAAAAAACTTTAAATCATACGACACTGTTGGTTGATTAATCACAATATTAAGATTAAGAAAATAATCACTCTTTACAAGAGCGCAGAAGATTACCATGTGATTTTACTAAGATAATTGCATTGAAAGAATTTCGACCCTACTGTTGAGTATAATGTTTATTAGGAAAGACGAGATAGACTAGAATTTGTTCTGGCTTGTCTTGTACTCCAAGTAGATGATTGTACTCCTATATATATGCCCACGAGGCTCAAGCAATACATCAAACTATTCCACCAAACCCCTCTCTCCCTTCTAACATGGTATCAGAGCAAGTCGATCCTAAACCCTAGCCACCGCCGCTTCCGCACCTGCGCGCCGCCCCTGGGGCGGTCGGCTTTCATGACCGCCGCCGGGGGCCGCGCCGCCCGTACCTAGGGTTCGTCCGTCGGCCATGTTGGCCGGCTGCCCTAGAGAGTCCTTTTTCCCGATCCTTTGATCCGGGTTTTCTCTCTCCCGTCGGTCGCTTTGACCGGCGTCTACTTTTTGTTTTTCCGGTCTATGTGATCCGATTTGCGTCGCCCGCCGCCGCTGTCGACCCTGTGCGCCTCTACTCCAACACCAGCGCGATTGGCCGGCTTCTTCACCGACCCGGCGGCCTCGCGCGTCGTTCGCGCGTCTGCCCGTCGGTCACCACGACTCAACGGCCTCGCGCGTCGTCCGCGCATCGGCCCGCCAGTCGCCCCGACCCGGCGGCCTCGCGTCATGCTGCGGCCCTTCACCGCCGCCGTTCGCGCGACGGTCCGCCCGTCGACCTACGTCGGCCGTCACCGCCCTGCTCCGACCGGGACTCCTGCATCACCCCGACCCATCGGCCTCGCGCCATGTTGTGGCCAATCATAGCCGCCCTACCGCCCGCCGCCGCCGGCTTCATCTCGGACTCCGCCGCCACCGCGCCGCCACCGCGCCTCCACCGAGCGGCGTCCCCGACCTCGCGCGCGATCGGATTGATCACCCGCCCGCCGCCGCGATCCGCCTCATCTACGCCGCACGACCGACCTGGCCCGTCGGTTACGCGCGCCTCCGCAGGACCCGTGAAGATCGTCCCCGAGTTCAGCGCGCCTCTCCACCAATCGAGCATCGGGTTGCCGCTGCGTCGCCCCATCGGGCCGCAGCGCCGCCGCCACGTGGTTCTCCTCGCGGCTGCACCAACCCGCGTCACCGCTGGGTCGCCCCTTCAGGCCGTAGTGCCGCGGCCCGCGGTCCACCGCCGCCCCGAGGCCGTCCGTTCCAGGCCGTCCCCGTGGCTGCACCGACCCTCGCGCCGCCGCTGCGTCGCCCCATCGGGCCGTAGCGAGCGTGGCACGCGGTCCACGCCACCGTCCCGAGGCCGTCCCCGCAGTTGCACCGACACGCGAACCGCCGTTGCGTCGCCCCTTCGGGCCGCAGCGTCGCCCCATCGGGCCGTAGCGAGCGTGGCACGCGGTCCACCCCGTTGTGCCGAGGCCGTCCCCGCGGTTGCACCGACACGCGAACCGCCGTTGCGTCGCCCCTTCGGGCCGCAGCGTCGTGGCCCGCGGTCCCCGTCGCCGCCCCGAGGTCTTCCCGCCGTCGTCCCGACCTGCCTGCCGCCGCTGCGTCACCCCTTCGGGCCGTAGTGCCGCGGCCCGCGGTCCACTCCACCGTCATCGCGCGTCGACCTCCCGTGGTATGCGCCGCGCCGTCTCCCTTGGCGCGGGAACGCCACCGCCCGCGCCGGTCTTCGTCACGCTGTCGGGGTTCTTCGCCTACTTCGAGCACCGCCGCCGCACTCCTAACATAGCCGCCGCCGCCGCTCTTCTTTTGCCGCCGCCGCCGCTACCTCCATAGCCGCCGCCGCCCGTCCACCCCCTTCGTCTTCGTCCAGCACCAGCTCGTCGCCAGCGTCGCCATCATCTACCCCGACCGCTTCATCTACTCTGACAACCACGGGCGACATTGGCCCCGCGCCGACTGGCGCCGCAACCGTCGTCGAGTCCTTCTCTGCTGGCCTCTCCGACCTCTTCGACATGGCGTACAGCTCGTGCAGGTCCCTCGTCTACGCATGCCCGGTGCTGGCAACACAGATGCGTGCCTTCATCCACGACGTGTCCCCGGGATTGGCAAGCCTAGTCGGCGCTTCGTCAACTTCGTCTTCATCCGTCTACGCATGCTCGGTGCTGGCACCACCGGTGCGTGCCTTCATCTACGATGTGTCCCCGGGCTTGGCAAACCCGTCGCGACGCGTCGTCAACAACATCTTCTTCCCGGCGCACCACTACTTAGACACCAATGCGCCCATGCTAACTCGGCGCCCTCTTGCGCCCGCGGCTCCATGGCGACCTCCTCGACACCGGCTACCCCAACTCGACATCGACCACGGCATTCTTCGCACGGCTACCTCGACCACGGCTCCACCACCCACGCTCTCGGCTACATCGACAAATGGCACAAAGGGCTACCGCCTGCTTGAGCAACCTCGTCGGTTCTCACTCCAGCCATGGACTCCGCGATGCGTCGACCATTCCGACTATGGGGGGGTGTCCGTCGGCTTGCCTTCGGGTTCTTCTCCAGTCTCACCGTCTGCGTCGCTACCATTGTGACTGCGGGGGGATGTTGAGTATAATGTTTATTAGGAAAGACGAGATAGACTAGGATTTGTTCTGGCTTGTCTTGTACTCCAAGTAGATGATTGTACTCCTATATATATGCCCACGAGGCTCAAGCAATACATCAAAGTATTCCACCAAACCCCTCTCTCCCTTCTAACACCTACATGACTAGAACAACATGACAATCCAAACATGTTGTGGAAACAACCGGCCACCTTGGCGAACATAAGAGATAAAGCCAATGTTGCATGCCACCTGCTGCCTTCCTGGTGATGGCCCCCCGTTGCCTCTCCCCGGTTCACTTCCTCTCCTGCACGCCTGCTCTCGACCGCCCTGATCGACCGCTCTGTGATCCCATGCTCATAATGCTTGAGATTGCTTCTCTTCCCCTTCAACGCTTTCCCTATGTGTCCTCAACCTCTGCCTTATCTCTGAGCTTCTTGGGCATGTTCTCCCTAACCTTCTTCTTTGTCTCTCCTATAACATTAGAAGTTGTTTTTCAAATCAAAGCTTACATCATGAATGATGCTAGGTGAACAAATTTTTGAATGGGCAAAGTGAAAAAATATTCAAGATCTTGTTGGATTTAGAACTAGTAATATCGAAGTAAGCTCAAATGATGATAAGACATGAGGTCAACATATTCAGGACAGTATAACCGCACCTAAAGCGAGCCCTCACAGCGATTTGGATTTTCGGCCGTCCAATTTCACGTTCAGGACATTTCTGTCCATCAGATCGACCTCTATGTTGGAAATATGCCCTAGAGGCAATAATAAAAGTATTATTATATTTCAATGTTCATGATAATTGTCTTTTATTCATGCTATAACTGTATTATCCGGAAATCGTAATACACGTGTGAATACATAGACCACAATATGTCCCTAGTGAGCCTCTAGTTGACTAGCTCGTTGTGATCAACAGATAGTCATGGTTTCCTGGCTATGGACATTGGATGTCGTTGATAACGGGATCACATCATTAGGAGAATGATGTGATGGACAAGACCCAATCCTAAGCATAGCACAAAGATCGTGTAGTTCGTTTGCTAGAGCTTTGCCAATGTCAAGTATCTCTTCCTTCGACCATGAGATCGTGTAACTCCTGGATACCGTAGGAGTGCTTTGGGTGTATCAAACGTCACAACGTAACTGGGTGACTATAAAGGTGCACTACAGGTATCTCCGAAAGTGTCTATTGGGTTGACACGGATCGAGACTGGGATTTGTCACTCCGTATGACGGAGAGGTATCTCTGGGCCCACTCGGTAATGCATCATCATAATGAGCTCAAGGTGACCAAGGTGTTGGCCACGGGATCATGCATTACGGTACGAGTAAAGTGACTTGCCGGTAACGAGACTGAACAAGGTATTGGGATACCGACGATCGAGTCTCGGGCGAGTAACGTACCGATTGACAAAGGGAATTGTATACAGGGTTTGATCGAATCCTCGACATCGTGGTTCAACCGATGAAATCATCGAGGAGCATGTGGGAGCCAACATGGGTATCCAGACCCCGCTGTTGGTTATTGCCCGAGAGTCGTCTCGGTCATGTCTGCGTGTCTCCCGAACCCGTAGGGTCTACACACTTAAGGTTCGGTGACGCTAGGGTTGTTAGGAAGACTAGTATGTGACTACCGAATGTTTTTCGGAGTCCCGGATGAGATCCCGGACGTCACGAGGAGTTCCGGAATGGTCCGGAGGTGAAGTTTTATATATGGGAAGTTGTTATACGGACACCGGAAAGTTTCGGGGGCTTATCGATATTGTACCGGGGCCACCGGAGGGGTTCCGGGGGTCCACCGGGAGGGGCCACCCCTCCCGGGGGGCCACATGGGGCCGCATGGGATAGCAGCCAGCCCCTGGTGGGCTGGGCGCGCCCCCCACCTTGGGCCCATGCGCCTAGGGTTGGGGGGGAAACCCTAAAGGGGGCGCCCCCCTTGCTTGGGGGGCAAGTCCCCCACCCTGGCCGCCGCCCCCCCTCTAGATCCCATCTAGAGGGGTCGCCCCCCTTGCCCCTTCCCCTATAAATAGAGGGGTGAGGGGAGGGCTGCTGGACACACACCTCCAAGGCGCAGCCCCTCCCCTCCCCAACACCTCTCCTCCTCCGTACGTGCTTGGCGAAGCCCTGTCGGAGTACTGCTGCACCAACTACACCACGTCGTCGTGCTGCCGTTGGAGCAATCTTCCTCAACCTCTCCTTCCCCCTTGCTCGATCAAGAAGGAGGAGACGTCCCCCGTCCCGTACGTGTGTTGAACGCGGAGGTGCTGTCCGTTCAGCACTTGGTCATCGGTGATCCGAATCACGTTCGAGTACGACTCCATCATCACCATCCCCTTGCAAGCTTCCGCACGTGATCTACAAGTGGTATGTAGATGCAAACTCACCCCTTGACTCGTTGCTTAGATGAACTCATAGATGGATCTTGGTGAAACCGTATGAAAATTTTTAATTTTCTGCAATGTTCCCCAACAGTGGCATCATGAGCTAGGTCTATGAGTAGTTCTCTTTGCACGAGTAGAACACAATTTTGTTGTGGGCGTGGATCTTGTCAACTTGGTTGCCTCTACTAGTCTTTTCTTGCTTCGGCGGTATTGTGGGATGAAGCGGCCCGGACCAACCTTACACGTACGCTTACGTGAGACCGGTTCCACCGACTAACATGCACTAGTTGCATAAGGTGGCTGGCGGGTGTCTGTCTCTCCCACTTTAGTTGGAGCGGATTCGATGAAAAGGGCCCTTATGAAGGGTAAATAGAAGTTGACAAAATCACGTTGTGGTTATTCGTAGGTAAGAAAACGTTCTTGCTAGAACCCAATTGCAGCCACGTAAAAGATGCAACAACAATTAGAGGACGTCTAACTTGTTTTTGCAGCGATTGATCATGTGATGTGATATGGCCAGAAGTTGTGATGAATGATGAATTGTGATGTATGAGATCATGTTCTTGTAATAGGATTCACGACTTGCATGTCGATGAGTATGACAACCGGCAGGAGCCATAGGAGTTGTCTTTATTTTTTGTATGACCTGCGTGTCATTGAAGAACGCCATGTAACTTACTTTACTTTATTGCTAAACGCGTTAGCCATAGAAGTAGAAGTAGTCGTTGGCGTGACAACTTCATGAAGACACGATGATGGAGATCATGGTGTCAAGCCGGTGACAAGATGATCATGGAGCCCCGAAGATGGAGATCAATGGAGCTATATGATATTGGCCATATCATGTCACAACTATATAATTGCATGTGATGTTTATTATGTTTATGCATCTTGTTTACTTAGGACGACGGTAGTAAATAAGATGATCCCTTACAAAATTTCAAGAAGTGTTCTCCCCTAACTGTGCACCGTTGCTACAGTTCGTCGCTTCTAAGCACCACGTGATGATCGGGTGTGATGGATTCTTACGTTCACATACAACGGGTGTAAGACAGTTTTACACAGCGAAAACACTTAGGGTTAACTTGACGAGCCTAGCATGTGCAGACATGGCCTCGGAACACGGAGACCGAAAGGTCGAACACGAGTCGTATGGAAGATACGATCAACATGAAGATGTTCACCGACGATGACTAGTCCGTCTCACGTGATGATCGGACACGGGCTAGTCGACTCGGATCGTGTAACACTTAGATGACTAGAGGGATGTCTAATCTGAGTGGGAGTTCATAATTTGATTAGAACTTAATTATCATGAACTTAGTCTAAAACCTTTGCAAATATGTCTTGTAGATCAAATGGCCAACGCTCATGTCAACATGAACTTCAACGCGTTCCTAGAGAAAACCAAGCTGAAAGATGATGGCAGCAACTATACGGACTGGGTCCGGAACCTGAGGATCATCCTCATAGCTGCCAGGAAACAATATGTCCTAGAAGGACCGCTAGGTGACGCTCCCGTCCCAGAGAACCAAGACATTATGAATGCTTGGCAAACTCGTGCTGATGATTACTCCCTCGTTCAGTGCGGCATGCTTTACAGCTTAGAACCGGGGCTCCAAAAGCGTTTTGAGCATCACGGAGCATATGAGATGTTCGAAGAGCTGAAACTAGTTTTCCAAGCTCACGCCCGGGTCGAGAGATATGACATCTCCGACAAGTTCTATAGTTGTAAGATGGAGGAAAACAGTTCTGTCAGTGAGCACATACTCAAGATGTCTGGGTTGCACAACCGTATGACCCAGCTGAATATTAACCTCCCTGATGAGGCGGTCATTGACAGAATCCTCCAGTCGCTCCCACCAAGCTACAAGAGCTTTGTGATGAACTACAACATGCAGGGGATGGAAAAGACCATTCTTGAAGTGTTTTCTATGCTGAAGTCAGCAGAGGCTGAAATCAAGAAAGAACATCAAGTGTTGATGGTCAATAAGACCACTAAGTTCAAGAAGGGCAAGGGTAAGAAGAACTTCAAGAAGGACGGCAAGGAGGTTGCCGCGCCCGGTAAGCCAGTTGCCGGGAAGAAGTCAAAGAATGGACCCAAGCCTGAGACTGAGTGCTTTTATTGCAAGGGGAAGGGTCACTGGAAGCGGAACTGCCCCAAGTACTTAGCAGATAAGAAGGCCGGTAACACCAAAGGTATATTTGATATACATGTAATTGATGTGTACCTTACCAGTACTCGTAGTAACTCCTGGGTATTTGATACCGGTGCCGTTGCTCATATTTGTAACTCACAGCAGGAGCTGCGGAATAAACGGAGACTGGCGAAGGACGAGGTGACGATGCGCGTCGGGAATGGTTCCAGAGTCGATGTGATCGCCGTCGGCACGCTGCCTCTACATTTACCTACGGGATTAGTTTTGAACCTTAATAATTGTTATTTAGTGCCAAGTTTGAGCATGAACATTGTATCTGGATCTCGTTTAATACGAGATGGCTACTCATTTAAGTCTGAGAATAATGGTTGTTCGATTTATATGAGAGATATGTTTTATGGTCATGCTCCGATGGTCAATGGTTTATTCTTAATGAATCTCGAGCGTAATATTACACATGTTCATAGTGTAGATGCCAAAAGATGTAAAGTTGATAACGATAGTCCCACATACTTGTGGCACTGCCGCCTTGGTCACATTGGTGTCAAGTGCATGAAGAAGCTCCATGCTGATGGACTTTTAGAGTCTCTTGATTATGAATCGTTTGACACATGCGAACCATGCCTCATGGGCAAAATGACCAAGACTCCGTTCTCCGGAACAATGGAGCGAGCAACCAACTTGTTGGAAATCATACATACCGATGTGTGCGGTCCAATGAGCGTTGAGGCTCGCGGAGGATATCGTTATGTTCTCACTCTCACTGATGACTTGAGTAGATATGGGTATGTCTACTTAATGAAACACAAGTCTGAGACCTTTGAAAAGTTCAAGGAATTTCAGAATGAGGTGGAGAATCAACGTGACCGAAAGATAAAGTTCCTACGATCAGATCGTGGAGGAGAATATTTAAGTCACGAATTTGGCACACACTTAAGGAAATGTGGAATCGTTTCACAACTCACGCCGCCTGGAACACCTCAGCGAAACGGTGTGTCCGAACGTCGTAATCGCACTCTATTGGATATGGTGCGGTCTATGATGTCTCTTACCGATTTACCGCTATCATTTTGGGGATACGCTCTAGAGACAGCTACATTCACTTTAAATAGGGCACCGTCTAAATCCGTTGAGACGACACCGTATGAATTATGGTTTGGGAAGAAACCTAAGCTGTCGTTTCTAAAAGTTAGGGGATGCGATGCTTATGTCAAGAAACTTCAACCTGAAAAGCTCGAACCCAAGTCGGAAAAATGCGTCTTCATAGGATACCCTAAGGAAACTGTCGGGTATACCTTCTACTTAAGATCCGAGGGCAAGATCTTTGTTGCCAAGAACGGATGCTTTCTGGAAAAAGAGTTTCTCTCGAAAGAAGTAAGTGGGAGGAAAGTAGAACTCGATGAAGTACTACCTCTCGAACGGGAAAGTGGTGCAGCTCAGGAAAATGTTCCTGTGATGCCCACACCAACCGAAGAGGAAAACAATGATGATGATCAAGGTACTTCGGATCAAGTTGCTACTGAACTTCGTAGGTCCACAAGGACACGTTCCGCACCGGAATGGTACGGCAACCCTGTCCTGGAAATCATGTTGTTAGACAACGGTGAACCTTCGAACTATGAAGAAGCGATGGCGGGCCCAGATTCCAACAAATGGCTTGAAGCCATGAAATCCGAGATAGAATCCATGTATGAAAACAAAGTATGGACTTTGACAGACTTGCCCGATGATCGGCGAGCGATAGAAAACAAATGGATCTTTAAGAAGAAGACGGACACGGATGGCAATGTTACCATCTATAAAGCTTGACTTGTCGCTAAGGGTTATCGACAAGTTCAAGGGATTGACTACGATGAGACATTCTCTCCCGTAGCGAAGCTGAAGTCCGTCCGAATCATGTTAGCAATTGCCGCATACTATGATTATGAGATATGGCAGATGGACGTCAAAACGGCATTCCTTAACGGGCATCTTAAGGAAGAACTGTATATGATGCAGCCGGAAGGTTTTGTCGATCCTAAGAACGCTAACAAAGTATGCAAGCTCCAGCGATCCATTTATGGGCTGGTGCAAGCATCTCGGAGTTGGAATATTCGCTTTGATGAGATGATCAAAGCGTTTGGGTTTATGCAGACTTATGGAGAAGCCTGCGTTTACAAGAAAGTGAGTGGGAGCTCTATAGCATTTCTCATATTATATGTAGATGACATACTCTTGATGGGAAATAATATAGAATTTCTGGACAGCATTAAGGCCTACTTGAATAAGTGTTTTTCAATGAAGGACCTTGGAGAAGCTGCTTATATATTAGGCATCAAGATCTATAGAGATAGATCGAGACGCCTCATAGGTCTTTCACAAAGCACATACCTTGATAAGATTTTGAAAAGGTTCAAAATGGATGAGTCCAAGAAAGGGTTCTTGCCTATGTTACAAGGTGTGATATTGAGCTCGACTCAGTCACCGACCACGGCAAAAGATAAAGAAGAGATGAGTGTCATCCCCTATGCTTCAGCCATAGGATCTATTATGTATGCCATGCTGTGTACCAGACCTGATGTAAACCTTGCCGTAAGTTTGGTAGCAAGATACCAGAGTAATCCCGGCAAGGAACACTGGACAGCGGTCAAGAATATCCTGAAGTACCTGAAAAGGACAAAGGACATGTTTCTCGTTTATGGAGGAGACGAAGAGCTCGTCGTAAAGGGTTACGTCGACGCTAGCTTCGACTCAGATCCGGATGACTCTAAGTCACAAACCGGATACGTGTATATGTTGAATGGTGGAGCAATAAGCTGGTGCAGCTGCAAGCAGAGCATCGTGGCGGGATCTACGTGTGAAGCGGAGTACATGGCAGCCTCAGAGGCAGCGCATGAAGCGATTTGGGTGAAGGAGTTCATCACCGACCTAGGAGTCATACCCAATGTGTCGGGGCCAATCAAACTCTTCTGTGACAACACTGGAGCTATTGCCCTTGCCAAGGAGCCCAGGTTTCACAAGAAGACCAGGCACATCAAGCGTCGTTTCAACTCCATCCGTGAAAATGTTCAAGATGAAGACATAGAAATTTGCAAAGTACATACAGATCTGAATGTCGCAGATCCGTTGACTAAACCTCTCTCGCGAGCAAAACATGATCAACACCAGAACTCTATGGGTGTTCGATTCATCACAATGTAACTAGATTGGTGACTCTAGTGCAAGTGGGAGACTGTTGGAAATATGCCTTAGAGGCAATAATAAAAGTATTATTATATTTCAATGTTCATGATAATTGTCTTTTATTCATGCTATAACTATATTATCCGGAAATCGTAATACACGTGTGAATACATAGACCACAATATGTCCCTAGTGAGCCTCTAGTTGACTAGCTCGTTGTGATCAACAGATAGTCATGGTTTCCTGGCTATGGACATTGGATGTCGTTGATAACGGGATCACATCATTAGGAGAATGATGTGATGGACAAGACCCAATCCTAAGCATAGCACAAAGATCGTGTAGTTCGTTTGCTAGAGCTTTGCCAATGTCAAGTATCTCTTCCTTCGACCATGAGATCGTGTAACTCCTGGATACCGTAGGAGTGCTTTGGGTGTATCAAACGTCACAACGTAACTGGGTGACTATAAAGGTGCACTACAGGTATCTCCGAAAGTATCTATTGGGTTGACACGGATCGAGACTGGGATTTGTCACTCCGTATGACGGAGAGGTATCTCTGGGCCCACTCGGTAATGCATCATCATAATGAGCTCAAGGTGACCAAGGTGTTGGCCACGGGATCATGCATTACGGTACGAGTAAAGTGACTTGCCGGTAACGAGACTGAACAAGGTATTGGGATACCGACGATCGAGTCTCGGGCGAGTAACGTATCGATTGACAAAGGGAATTGTATACAGGGTTTGATCGAATCCTCGACATCGTGGTTCAATCGATGAAATCATCGAGGAGCATGTGGGAGCCAACATGGGTATCCAGACCCCGCTGTTGGTTATTGCCCGAGAGTCGTCTCGGTCATGTCTGCGTGTCTCCCGAACCCGTAGGGTCTACACACTTAAGGTTCGGTGACGCTAGGGTTGTTAGGAAGACTAGTATGTGACTACCGAATGTTGTTCGGAGTCCCGGATGAGACCCCGGACGTCACGAGGAGTTCCGGAATGGTCCGGAGGTGAAGTTTTATATATGGGAAGTTGTTATACGGACACCGGAAAGTTTCGGGGGCTTATCGGTATTGTATCGGGGCCACCGGAGGGGTTCCGGGGGTCCACCGGGAGGGGCCACCCCTCCCGGGGGGCCACATGGGGCCGCATGGGATAGCAGCCAGCCCCTGGTGGGCTGGGCGCGCCCCCCACCTTGGGCCCATGCGCCTAGGGTTGGGGGGGAAACCCTAAAGGGGGCGCCCCCTTGCTTGGGGGGCAAGTCCCCCCACCCTGGCCGCCGCCCCCCCCCCTCTAGATCCCATCTAGAGGGGCCGCCCCCTCTTGCCCCTTCCCCTATAAATAGAGGGGTGAGGGAAGGACTGCTGGACACACACCTCCAAGGCGCAGCCCCTCCCCTCCCCAACACCTCTCCTCCTCCGTATGTGCTTGGCGAAGCCCTGTCGGAGTACTGCTGCACCAACTACACCACGCCGTCGTGCTGCCGTTGGAGCAATCTTCCTCAACCTCTCCTTCCCCTTGCTGGATCAAGAAGGAGGAGACGTCCCCCGTCCCGTACGTGTGTTGAACGCGGAGGTGCTGTCCGTTCAGCACTTGGTCATCGGTGATCCGAATCACGTTCGAGTACGACTCCATCATCACCATCCCCTTGCAAGCTTCCGCACGTGATCTACAAGTGGTATGTAGATGCAAACTCACCCCTTGACTCGTTGCTTAGATGAACTCATAGATGGATCTTGGTGAAACCGTAGGAAAAATTTTAATTTTCTGCAACGTTCCCCAACACTCTAATCGCGAACAGGGCCAGAGGGCTGCTTTTCTGGAAGCCGAAACCGTGGCCTGTCGTTCATTGGGCCATGTACCTCCCAAGCCCAATCTTTCCGCCTTGCTCGCCCCTCTCTTTTTCGTTTTTCAGCCCACTATCGCCCTCTCACAGAGCGACCTAGGCGAAACAGCCGTCCCGCAGAGCGCCGCCACTAAAGGAGCCTGAAGCAGCACCGCCGTTGAAGGAGCCTGAAGCAACGCCGCCCCTTCCCTCCTCTCGCTCGCTTGAGGAGCGCGGCCGCCGCGACCCCTCGGCCGATCTACGCGGGCGGCGACCCTCGGCACCATGGTGAATCCATTCCTCCATCTGTTTCCCCAGTTCCTTTTTCTGACGCGACGTGTCCCAACGACGGCAGATCTTGGAGAAACAGGTCCTGTCGTTCGCGAAGGCGGTCGAGGACATCACCGCACTCGAGCGTCTTGGCCCGGACGACATCGAGGCGTTCCGCGAGCGCCGAATGCTGCAGATGCGCCGCGTGGCCGAGCGCCAGCCCAAGTGGTGTGCCCTGGGCACGGCGAGTATGCCGAGGTCCTCGAGAAAGAGTTCTTCTCCGTCGGCATGGCCGGCGAGCTCCTCGTGACTTCTACCGTGGCAACTGGCTGTGCAAGGTACACCAACACCATCCCTCAGTTTGCATCGTGCGAACCCTACACATGGCCGCTGCGGCCGGCGGCTGGCGGTGAAAGATCTGGTGGATGCAAAAGACGTTTATGGTCCCATCTCCATGTTTGGTCGCACCACGGTACTCCAGAATGGCTACTGGCAAGTTTTTGTGGAACGCCTCCCTGCTTCCACTCCCATCCTCCCCTAAACAGTACGTCTACACTCATGTGCCTCCTACCTGCACTGGTTGATGGATCTCGAACCACTAATTTGAACCTTACTTCTTTTGAATGGATGAGTATTTGTGAATTCCCTGGTACCAATCTTTTGAAAAGGTGGAGCTCATTATGTGCTATTTTTGTCATGTATGATCTGGACAGGTAAAGGTTATCAGCTAGGTGGTTTTGCATATCCAAAATTTTCACATGAGCTAGGTGGTTAAGGAAGTTGTTTGAGGATTTATTTGGAAGACTGCTTCATTCTATCATTTCTTTGTGCTTATCAGTTTGATATCCTTACTTATTCGAGTTTGATTCCAACTATGCTGATGTAGTTAATTATATACATATTAGTGTAATTCATGTACTTGCTCTTGCCTGATTCCCCTCTGTATAAATGTGTCTATCTATTAATGAATATCTCTCTGATATCAACGAATGACATACATTCAAACAGTTAGCTAGATCTTGCCACTTTACTATCAAAGGCAACTAACTGAAAATTTGTAACTTCACGTTGCAAGATAAGGGCCTCTGTTGACAGCATTTCCCTCCCAAAACTGAAGTCCTATTCAAATCGGTGCCAAGGTTAATCTCGAGTCAAGGGAAGCCCCTGAATTGATTAAATAGGTATGTCCTCCTGCTTTCTTGTCTTTGCAATACACATTGTTATTTCTTTGATAGATATTCAATATGTGTCAGCCATGGTGGAAAAAAATCTATTTAAAATAAATAAGTACCTATAGCTTGAATCACGTGATTCCTGGATATTTAGGTTGGTTTTTTCTATTTGTAAACTGAGTAGCAACTACCAACATGCTAATTTAGGACTTCGGGTTGGATGTTCGCTCTCTAAGAACTGTTCACCTACCAGCTGTAGCTATATGAATTATTTTACTATTGCAATTTTTCGTTATGCCATACCGAGTGTTTCTTTTCTTCTATTGCAGAATACTGAAAAAAATAAGAAGTTACCCTTTTAGAATTTCAACCATTATATCACTGCATCATGATGTTTTGCAAAACACGGTCTATGGGACCGTGGGATTTATATTCAGGTGATCTCTTTCAACTCAACATGATCAATGTTGAACGCTGCTATTTAATATGAGCTGGCCATGACCTCGTATCATGCACTGACGGACATTTTATTTTTTAATTCACCTTTAACATTAGTACCTGTGTGGTTGTATTTTTTCTATTCTGATTAAATAGTTTTCTGCTTTGTGAGCAAATGATCTTTGTCTTGCCGCAATTGTGATAGTGTACAATTTATCAACTTCTTACTATTGCTTAATGTAATTTTGGCTCTCATATATTTTTTATCATGTCCAACAAGCAATTTAATCTTCTTGCAGCCATCCATCTTTGTGTCCTTCAAATTCTCAACGATACATGGACCTTGACTAGCCGCCGGCACTCATCGCCACCTTTTTACGTGTGTGGCAGCCTTTCTTCGGTTGCTGGCACCCAACTGTATTCCTCTTCCCCGCCTTTAGATCTTTAGCTGCTCTGTTTAGTTAACAACTTAATGTATGTTTCGACAGGATTGGGTTGATTTCTATGTCATGCGGTTCACTAAGTTAAGAAATATTATCCATGTTTCAAATTGAAGTGACAACTGTATGTACATGTGAGCGGAATTGCTCTGCATTTTTGGCACATACTTTTCTTAAGATGATTCTTCGCTAGCAGTTCAATGTTACCAAAGTGGCACTGACATGTCACAAAATAAAATTGTATTTTGGTAGTTTAGTTGGTAACATGAATCAAGGGCCTCCATTCAGAAAATTATGAATTGTCGGCCAGTTGTCGTACAGATGATTTTTTTAGTCTTTTTACCACTATTGCTCCGATTTAATTTTATATCTGCACGCGATGCTCTGAAAATACTTGCAAGGGCAACAAGTCAATAATAGTAATGTTGATGCAGTTTTATGTTTCACGTGCCATGAATTTCCTACAACATCTAGATAATACAATCAGACCAGTTGCAGTTGCACCTATACAAGTTGTGTGTTGTGTTTTTTCCTTCACAAAGAGATTTTTATAGCTTGATATGCATTCAAAATCATCGAGAAAGAAAGTGTACACTAGCCCGACTGCTATCGCACTAATTTGTTCAAAGACTTAAGTTTCTCCTCTTTGATTGCTAACATGGGTTAGGTTATGCAAACTTACTATTTAGTCTGAAA
Organism: Triticum aestivum; assembly: GCF_018294505.1. Classification (NCBI taxonomy): domain Eukaryota; kingdom Viridiplantae; phylum Streptophyta; class Magnoliopsida; order Poales; family Poaceae; genus Triticum; species Triticum aestivum. The sequence goes on along the minus strand of NC_057807.1, from coordinate 222,322,691 downwards.
GTTTCTATTATTGTATCGACAAAATTGACGGGCGCGGCAACGCGCGCCATCGACGATCTAGTTAAGGACAGTATAACTGCACCTAAAGCGAGCCCTCACAGCGATTTGTGTTTCTGGCCATCCGTTTTCACGATCTGAACGTCGTTAGATCTGATGTGTACTGGCATCTCTCCCGCATCTGTAAAAAACTGGCCCAACTGTCCTAGGCTGCTACTCCAGAGGCTGAAATCAAGCACTGTGGTAAACTGGGCCATTTCTTGCAGCCCAGTTACGAGCACGGCCAATCCCGATCTGTCTTTCTGCTCGTTCCACACAGAAGAGGAACGAATCGGTCGGCGGCTCGACGCCTCGTCTCCTAAGTCCTGCCATCTTCCCCTCCCTCGCCTCAGTCGCCGCCAACCACCTCGTCTCCCTCACGCCGCCTAGCAGCCGGCTTCCGCCCCTATCCTCTCCCCCAAATCCGTCGACCTCGTCGCCCACCATCTCCTCCTCACCTCATCAGAAGAGAAGAGGGAGATCGATCAGAGATGACCGGTGGCGCGGCCTTCCCGATTGTGGAGCGAATCCTACGTGCGTGCAACCATCTCCCGTCGCCACCCTCCCTTTCAAGGTCCATCTCGCTGCGCCTCCAACTGCCCATCTCCGAGACCCTCCCTGACCATCTAACCAACCGAGGGTGCAGGCCAGGTCGCTAACCTCACGGAAAAAAGTGCACAGTGGCAGAGGGGAGGTCGACGGAATCGGTTGAAGGTCATGGCTGGATCCAGCCGCTCCGATTCAGGCCCCGGTCACTAGCAGAAGGAGGTCAACGGGATCGATCGAAGGTCATGGCTCGATCCAATGGCGCGCGATGCGGGGATCGCCCGGTTGAAGGTCGCGATCAGTTTGCGAGGGAAATCCAGCCAAGCAACGACTGCGGCGGCGGCGGCGGCAACTGCTCTCTCGCGCTGCGCTACGGCTGGCAGCCTCATGTTCCACATCAAGCAAGTAAAGGAGACTCCTCTCCCCTTTTATCCAATTTGGAAATCTGAATACTCCTGTCAAATTCATGCTTCCCCTGTTCTTTGCTCCAGGATCTCTTCGTGGGAAGCCTCCTCTCCTTCCTGCATAGTCAAATATGGGACCGGTTCCAGAGTCGAGTCTGGTGGCCACAAACATCCAGCGATTGCGCGGGCGAGCGGTTGCTCATGTACAGCACAGCTTATTTTCGAATAGACCAGAAAAAAGGGCTAGCCTATAATTCGGCCCTAGCAATTTCATTTAAAATTTGTTCCAAAAGTATGTTGTGAAGTGGAACACTTGATTCTTGGGATATTTCTTCTCTGAGGATTTAAGGTACCAGATGTATACCTCACTCCGCTTCTGCTATTATTTCTGTCATTTGTTCGGAAGTTCGGTCAGCAGGTGCAATAGAATTCACATGCAATGGTTATATCTTGATCTTACTTTTTCGCATACTTCTCTGTTTACATGGATGGATGAAAAATCTATATGAAAGCAATAGTCTTTGGCTTGTCTGAATTTGAAAAGCCATGTCATTTTTAAGAGTTAGTCAGAGCGCCATCAGGATTGGCGTGAAGGGCCGACTCATTACCAGGAACTCGGCCTCCCTCATGGGTCTAAACGATTTCTTTCTTCTTTTGAGGTTCGGTTTTAATCTGGATTTTCTTGGCGGCGTTTCTTGGTTGTTGCAGGACGATGAGAGACTAAGGTGGAGATGGTGAACGATGGGATGCAAGAGCTCTTCTTGGAATTTCAGGGGTCTACTGTAAGTATGTTCCCTATTCCTGATCTAGATATAGTGTAAGCAACTCTGACGGAAATTATGAATCCCTTCTATTGAGGCACTTTGTTTTTGGTTCTGTAGGGATTTCTCCATACTGCATTTGTTGTATCGTAAGCACAGCAAGCCCCCTCTAAGAATCTTCATCATTATTACACAAAAATAGGCAAGGAGCTAACACAAGGGGAGTCATGATGTTCCAAATAGTATGTTTCTGATCTCTCTTTGACGTTCAACCAGGGTAGCACAAACAAGAGAAGACTATAAACAATGCAAGGTTTTGCACTCTTGATCTATGTTATCTCTTATAGATCGAATTCACTGTAGGTCACTACAAGGTTTCTGGGACTATTGTACCTAAACATTTATTTCTTAATACTTTGAAAAACTCAAATCTAAATATGTTGACACCACCACTATGTCTTTGTTTGTTTATAATCTGTGTATTTCTAATCGTCCTACCCTCTCATCTTTTACCTGGTACCCTTCTCATTTTCAGTGGAAATTACAAGTATTATCAGTATTCATTTTCTCCCTCATCACTTGTACTATCATATGGAAGTTGCTTAACATGTCAGTATCTTTTTGCATAAAGGACTGCATATACTGGATACTTGAGAGGTGTTTTGATCAGACCTATATTGTCATAACTGACCATCAGTGAGTCTACATAATGTTTTTAAAGGTTTTCCAGTCTTCATGCTTTGTGAGTTTACAACACCACTCTAGATCAACTTGATTGGTCCTTTAATTACATAGCATTATTGTAGATCAACCGGGTTGTCTCCTCAGTTACATATTGTGTTGAAAAATAAAGTGGAGACACGAACAAGTTATAAGAAAGAACAATGCTAAGCATTGCAAACAAGTGTACACAAATTACATCATATACCTAACAACTAAGATCCAAAATAGACGGGCGCAGCAACGCGCGCCATCAACGATCTAGTTCACAGTAATAGCTGTGAAAGTAGAAGAATGATACCATAACACATTAGTCAAATGCTATAAGAAGACATGAAAATTGTACTTTACTGAAGATTGTCCCTCTTTCCTGCCTAAAGGTAGGTCCTGGGCTCCTGATTAAAAGATGCAATTAGAAAATGAGTATATATTTTCTTTGCAGATTCAATATCATCACTTACTTACGAAGCCTTTTATCCCAAACAAGTTGGGGTAGGCTAGATATGAAACCCTTTCACGAGGACTTCCCAGGAGGTCACCCATCCTAGTACTACTCTCGCCCAAATGGGTTACATACCCAAAAGACTGGCTAGTTTTTACGTTGGCTCGCCAAGCCTATCACAACCCTTAGATATGAAACCCTTTCACGAGGACTTCCTAGGAGGTCACCCATCCTAGTACTATTCTCGCTCAAATGGGTTTCATACCTATGGGACTGGCTAGTTTTTACGTTGGCTCGCCAAGCCTATCACAACCCTCCTCCTTTACCCGGGCTTGGGACCGGCTATGCCTAGAAGACATAGGCGGAGTTGCAGATTCAATATCATCATCGATGGTATATTAAATTAGACTATATCGAACACACAAATAAAGCATCCATGCAATCTATTTTATAATATTGATTGTGTTTCTGGTGAACCAACGATCTCAATTTCTAGACACCCTGGTGTTTTGCATTTTGCAAAATCGGAAGAAGAGAGCGAAACAGAGCACCTTTGTCATCGTCGACATTGACGTTCACACGAAGCTTCTGATGGTGAACCAACGATCTAAATTTGTAGACACCCTAGTGTTTTGCATTTTGCGAAATCAAAAGAAGGGATCGAAGCAGAGAACATTTGTCTTCATCGGCATTGACATTCACGCGAAGCTTCTTGACAAGGTAAACGCACACGTGCATCATAAGAAACATGTACACTGCTGCATGAAGGAAATTCAGAATGCAAAAAAAAATTAGTGCATGGATATTACTCTAACAATGCGCATGAAGAAAAACAAATCTAAGTCAGTCGTGTACAAACCTTTGACCAGCAGAACAAAACCTAATCTGGAGGAACTAATCAGAAGATCAAAAGCACGTTCCGTCCATGAAAGGTGGAGACTAATTGCTCAAAAAAGGCTTAAAAATTCTTTGAATTGTATTGCACTGCTTCGTGGATTTATCTTGTAGTAATGTTGCACAGTTTCAGAGGTGATAACATATACGATGATTAGATATATGCAATTTTTCAATGTTGCCCACAATAGATATAACTCTAGTATTGCAACCGCTGTGGGCTTCTACTAAACCAGAGATTAGTTTTAACAAATTTCAGGTTAAGCAAAGCTTTGGATACACCGTACGCTATCCATGTACATACCTATCAAGTAGAATTCTCAATATCAAATCAAGCACACCTGGGTTCCAGGATGAGATCTTCCTGCCGGGTCTTTCTCAACATCAAATCTGATCGCTAGGCGATGTCCACGCTGCAAAATATCACATCCTATCTGCAACCCATGAAATAGACCACCGAGGTGGGAGTAGCAATAATGGTGTGTTACAAGCTTACAGCAATGCGTCGCTCCTTGACGCAGCCCTTCCTGCCGTCCAGTGCGCTCGTAGTGCCTAAAAAAATGCCGTCCAAATTAGGATCGAGCGCAAAATAACACACTCAAATCAGGATCCAAAGGACCTGGACAGGGCGTCGTTGGAGGGGCATGCATCCCACGGGGGCGAGCTCCATGACGGGCCATGGCAGCACCTGCGGAGAGGACCTGCACGCAATTTAGAGGAGAAAGAAAGGTAGGGAAAAAGAGAAGAGAAGGGAGAGAGGCGGCCACGGCGGTGGCATCCTGCTGGCTGCTCTAGGCGAGGTCGGAGAGGAATACATGGCGGCGGCGGAGAAGATGGGGCTGGGAACCCTAGCCAGGTTGGAGGAAGAGAGAAAACACGCGGCGTCAATAGAAAGAGGAGTTTGATCCAGAGAGCGGCGACACATTAATTTTTTTAAAATCGGTCATTTGTTCCTAATTAATATGATTGAGCGATTTAAGGTAGGCTTAGGTTTGGTCTTCAGAGATTGATTGTGATTGATTTTTTCACATAAAGACATTACCAAATAATTTGCGCCAACATGAAAAGTTCTGATATGTTTAAATTTTTTTTATGTGATAGGTGACCCGAAACTAAACCGGTGGGATGGGGTGGGGTGGGGGAGGGGACGAAAAAAACCAGCGAAAAATAAACTGTTGAAAGTGGTGGGACGAAAATAAACCGTGGATACTATTCAACCAACTCAAACATTAAGAGTAGAGATTACGGTCTACTCACTCCGTTCCTAAATATTTGTCTTTCTAAAGATTTCAACAAATGACTACATACAAAGCAAAATGAGTGAATCTATACTCTAAACTATGTCTATATACATCCGTATGTAGTAGTCCATTTGAAATCTTAAAAAAACAAATATTTAAGAATGGAGCGAGTAGTTAAAACAAAAACTTCTTTATTTTTCTTTGCTTTGCCTGTTGGTGTTTTGCCTTCGGCAAATCAGGACTGTTGATGTGTCTTTCATCTTATCAAACGGCTGTTTCGAGGTCCTGGCTGTGGTAGTGCAGCCGAACGGGCGGCGCAGGAGGCCACGAAACTACGAATGCCTTCCGGGGTAGCGAACCCGCCGCATGTCTCTCCGCCTCCTCCTCCCACCTCGCGGCAGCCTGCTCCTCCTTTTCCCTCTCCGCCGCCGCCAGACGCCAAGGCCTCCGCCCTTTCGAACGACTGCCACCGACGTCCCACATAGAGCCTCTAGTTTCTTCAGTATCCCTATCCGCGCCTTCACCGGTGTCTCGGGCATGGCGGCGGGGACGCACCAGCGGACCGTGGAGGTTAGGGAGAGCGTGGAGCTGACGGAGGAGGAGGAGCGCATCTTCGCTAGGCTGCTGGACGTCGTCCGCCACTTCGGACTCGGCACCCAGCTCCGCGTCGCCGGGGGATGGGTCCGGGACAAGGTGAGCTTAATTGAAAAGCTTGATGAGTTTAATATGTAGGGTTTATGGCGTGGTTTCTTGTCGCTCGCTCGCACGATACGTTGGGAAATCTTTAATATTCATGTCGCATTGTTTTCCTGCGTATGAGAATTTGTTTGTGAAGAGATTGTTGGATGATGTAGATTAGGGCATCTCTACGGCTCTACCCCATCCCCATATCTTAATTCCCCACCCGTTAATTTCCCTTTTTAGGGAATTAAACATTTGGTCAATTAACCCATCCCAAAACTTAATCCCCTTCCCCCCTACACACATTTTTTTGTCAATTTATCCAAACGTTTGTGCAAACAATCCAAATAAATGCACCGCATTTCTATACAAACATAAAAAAATTCAAACAGACCACATCATAATTCTACTACGAGCATAAATAAACTTAATCTGATCCAACAAACAACTAAAACATTACCATAATTTGTGCCAAAAGGAATAGTTCATTCCAAAAAACCACCAAACACATGGTGGATCAAAAGTAATCATAGCTCATAAGGGGCTCATGCACTTGCGCCAGCCCGCCGGCACCACCATTGTTGCCGCCTCCACCATTGCTGCCACCACCACCAAATGACTTAGCCAAGATGTCCCCACGAGTTAACTCCCAGTATTATCTCGTCCTGTCGCCCATCTTGCTTGGATCCATGAACATTATAGCAAGCTCCTCGACCACCCTCTTGTTCTTGTCTTCCTCGGCCTCCAATGCTAGCCTTGCTCCTCACTCTTCATCTTCTTCTTTTTTCCCTCGACCTCCTAGTCGCTCGACTAGTCTATGAGTCGCAAAGTGGCTGTCGACTCGGTTTCTCGTGTAGACTACAAATATGAGTCGAGCCAGTCATCGACTAGTCGACGACTAGTCTGGACTAGTCGACATGTTCGAGTCGAACGACTCAAAAAACTGGGGGAGTATAAATACGATGGCTCGTCCCGCGCGAGACGAGACCTAATCCTCTCTTTCCTCTCCTCCTCTTTCTTCTTGGCTTGCTGCTGGTGTTGCTCTGCCTCGTTGCTAGAGGACTGCTCGTGCTGCTCTGCTTGCTGTTGGTGCTGCTCTGCTTGCTGCTGCTTGCTGGTGCTGCTCTGCTTGTTGTTGGTGCTGCTCTGCTTGCTGCTGCTTGGTGGTGCTGCCCTGCTTGCTGCTGGTTGCTGGTGCTGCTAGACTGAGTGTGTTTCAATTTCCAGGTCCTGAGGTCTGAGCTACAATGTCTACAACACCGGAGATTGTATTGTATACTGTACTTGTATACTTATATGCTCTCGTTTGTTCTCAAGTTTGCTACAGCCTGTTTCTCCACTAGTCTCTACATCTATGATCTTTAGCCTGTCCTCTCGACTCAGACTTGAGTGCAAGCCTTTGCTTCCTCAGTTCAAGCCTTTTCCCCTCCGATCGAGCCCTTCTCTCCTCAGCCACCGCCTTGGCCTTCCCACCTCCCCTCCTCCATCATCTTTATCTCGTAGAAACAACTTATCTTCTCCTCTTCCTTTCAGCCGCCAATGCCCTCTTCACTCTACCATCGCCATGAGCTCTTGTATGCTCCAACAACTCCATTCTTCTTTGTGTTTTGCTTTTTTTTTGTCCATGCCGAACGACCAGTGGGGGTGGATGGCTTCCCTTGCCGCCGGCGTTTCAGAGCTTGCGGCTTGGAATTGGCTGCTGGCGGTGGGTCTTCGGCACCGGCGAGGGTGCGACTGGGATGGGGACCGGGGATGACCGATGTCGGTGTTGGGCAGGAAGGAGGTGGTCGAGTGGGAAGACTGCGGCTGCTCCCTATTTTTCTTGAGACTTGCCCATCCAAGAGCAAATATGAGCTAGTGGGAGGAAAATTTGGGGGGTGGGGTGAAGCTAAATATGGGCAATTAAACTAGGATAACTGACTGTTTTCTCATAAAGAGTAAAGAAGTGCAGAAGTGACATGTTCATTTTGGATTGTTATATTGGGCTGTGCTATTTGAATGTTGCATTTTGTATTAAACAATTGCATGATGCTTGCTATGAGCTGACTAGAAATCTCTGGAGATTCTGGAGGACTAGGATCATACCATGAACTTCCATCTTTTTGCAAGAAAGAAAGAATTAACACTGCTTATATTTTATGGAATGATGGTTTGGTAGTGTTGGGACTTAACTGTTGCTTTGGCATATTCTTGGCAGCTATTGGGGAAAGGCTCTGCTGACATTGACATTGCACTTGATAATATGACGGGCCAAAATTTCTGTGAGAGAGTAAATGAGTACTCAAAATTCATGGGTGAAGAGCAGAAAGGAATCGGCGTTATCCAGTGGTATGAATTTTTTATTACTATAATTCTGACACTCCCAATATTATTTCAGGAGCTTTTTGTTTGCTGATATCCATTTTTACTAAGTAGGTTGATTTTGTATTCCCGTGTTGTATTCTGATTGCCCTTCGTGTGCTTGGGTGACTCTGGCCACTCATGAGAATTCTTTTTCGAACCGGGTTACTCCCCTAGCCCTCGAGAGAATTAGTTGTGGCAGGGCTGCATGTGCGCTCACCTGTGTGTGTGCTTATGGCATGGGCTGGTGTGTGTGTGTGTTTGGGGGAGAAGGGGGGGGGGTGGTGGTGGTGGTGGTGGTGGTGGTATATTTTTGACCTTTATGCTTTTATACAATATAATTTTCTTTGAGGTCAATTGCGTATGCATGGGAACAAAGGAAATCGTCACAGTTTAATGCAAACAGAGTACTCTGTATATGTTCCTTGCATTTTATCATGTAGCTGCGGCCATTTATACCTTCTTTTTTGGCAGCAACCCTGATCAATCCAAGCACTTGGAAACTGCAAGAATGCTTATATATGGCATATGGATTGATTTTGTCAACTTGAGGTCTGAAAAGTATGCTGAAAACAGTCGTATTCCTACTGTGGTATGCACATGCATTTAGCATTACCATTTGTACTCATTTTGTTGAGCTTATGCACAAACATTATCTCTTTGCATGTCTTGATCTTTTTCAAAGTCTTTTACTTTGCCGTGTGTATTTTTGACGTGGCAAACTACTAAAATATATGTTGATTCACTTGTAATTTGATACACTTATGTTTGGTGGCTCAGTATTTGCAACTTCTTTGTTTCTTATTCATCTCTTTACTTTTGATAATCTGTCGCAAGGCACAAGCAATTTACAGCTATGCCATGCTTTGTAATGTGCAGGAGATTGGAACAGCCAAAGAAGATGCACTCCGCAGGGACCTAACAATCAATAGGTAATGCCATGTGATTTCTTTTCAAAATGAATTTGGTATTATGTAATGTCATACTTTCATTGCTACAATGTTGATTTCAAGGTTTAACTTAGTTCCCTATTTAGTCTTTCTAAAATCCAAACTTCAACAGCTTATTCTTCAATATCAACACTAAATCAGTGGAAGATTTAACTGGAAGAGGTTTGTTTCTTTGCTATTACTAGTTTCTAAACCCATGTCATTATTTTGTAAATTCTCGCTGTTATGTACTCATGGTGACCATTTATAAACTCGTGGTGATCCCATTCTACGTGAAGGTCTTGAAGATCTGAAGAAGGGCCTCATTGATACTCCTTTACCTGCCAAGTCAACTTTCCTGGATGACCCCCTCAGGGTTCTTAGAGCAATTCGGTTTGGTACGTCCTGTGATCAATCTCAAATAGTTCGGGTGATCTTTTTATAATTCTATTATGAGTACTAATACTTTCTATAATTTTATGATTTTAGAGGTGTTCATGATAAGTTTGACTTGCTAATAGCATCTTAACTTCAAGCCATTTCTACTTAGGTAATCTTAGCTGAAAACATTATAAAGTGTTTCTCTCTCTGATAAGTTGAAATCTTACCCACTTACTTGCTAGTGCAAATGCCTGCTATGGCGTATAATTAAAGGGTGTGTCAGTGACTTGGATTAGTATTATTTTCTTTGCATATGCTAATATTCATCTCTGGCAGCTGCTAGATTCAGCTTTACATTAGCTGAAGATTTGAAAGAAGCCGCTTCTGATGAAAAGGTGAAGTCTGAACTTGGTAGCAAGATTAGCAGAGAACGAATTGGTCATGAGGTCTGATTTCTACACTAACTGTCAACCGATGTTTCCTTGCTTCTTCCTGCTTTTTTCTACAAGTAACGGAATTTCGCCATTGTGTATTGAGTGACACCAAGCAAATCCCAGGTCACTAATATTGTAGTTTGCATATTGTGCAGGTAGACCTCATGATGTCAGACAAACACCCTGTCAATGCACTGCGCTATATCCGTGATTTGGGATTGTTTTATGTTGTTTTTGCTTTTCCTGAGAAACTAGAGCCTCCAGCTCTTGACAAACATGATTGGTATGTATCTGTTCTAGTATGCTAGTATGTATGTTTGGACTACATGCAATATGGAAGTACCCAACTATATGTCACAGAGTTACACTTCAGATTTTTTGACTTGGTAGACTTTTACAAATTAGTATGCACTTGTCTATTTATTTCCAATAGCTCATATTTTTTGTTGGTTCAGGCTTTGTGTTTCACATCTTGAAGCAGCATGGAATCTTGCACATTCTATTGGCCGTTCCGTGTTCAGTGGTGGTTCTGATTCCAAGTCACAGGTCTGCGGAGTTCTCATCATATATCTTGTTAAATAACACCCCCAAAAATCATGTTTCTTGCATGCCATGTTATTTTTAGCTGTTTCCTGTGTTGACATTGAAATGCATATGACCGAAAGTAAAACTTAAGTAACCTCGAAATAATTTATAACAAACCAACATTATTCTGATTCTTCTCTGTAACAGTATTGGATTCTTAAGGCATTTATAGAATGTTTTTGAACCTGATGGAACCATGATGGCTGGGAGTACAAAATATTGCTCTAAATCATTCAAGTATCTCTCTATAGATTCGTTGCAGTCTTATAGTTGATTTTGTATAGCACTGTAATTCAAAAAATCTATGATAAAAGTTTCTCACTAGTATAGTACTGTATCTAGAATTACTACGGCAGGCAACTTTACTACAAGTTATGTGCAATGGCTACCAAGAAACACATACTTGACTTTTATGGATGTTATTTTGATTTTCCTAACTCTTAAGATCTACTATGATTTTTAGGATGAACAGCAAAGGCTTTGCCTGTATAGCGCGCTATTTACTCCAGTTCGAAATATGTTCTACATGGACAAAAAATCAAAGAAGGTAACATCCAACTCAGGCATCCTCTAGATTTGTCTAAATCCAAACATTTAACTATTTAGAAGGGCAAAACTCTGTATACGCTTGATGTTCTTTGGGTGACTAAGTCATCGACTTTTCTGCAATGGTGTAAGTGAACAAACTCATAACTAGACTGATCGGAGAGGGCAGGCTTGGGCCACCATGACCATATTCTGTTTTTCCTACACTAAACATAGGAATAAGATCATCTAACTCATGCATTGTCTTTTTTTCCTAATCCAAACAGTATGTACATAAGCAGATGAAATATTCTATTATAGTCTACCCTGCGGACACTCTTCAATGCTCTGCAAGTGTCTACCTGGGTACGCTTGCTTGTTTCATAGAGATAGATATTTTTCCGGATAGGTTAAGCTTCATCTGAAGCCGAACATGAGGTGCTAATCTTTGCCTGATAGTCTAGCTTAACTTTTGGTTAGACGGTGGGTTCTTTGCAAGGTATAAAATGGTTTATGTTATTTACAAAGAAACTCTTGGAGGTGGGTAAATTTGTTAACAAACTAAACAGCTTGATAATCATCACATTCATTTGCCCTCTACTGTTTTATGGAAGTACTATAACAGGCCTGTTGTGTCATCTGCAGGTTCCAGTTGTTAGCTATATTATTCGGGACTCTCTAAAGCTGAAAGCTAGTGATGCTGACACGGTATACTTTATTGAGCAGGCCTAATCTCGAAAGCATTTGTTTATGCTTGCATGTGTTGTGTAATTTAATTAAAAAATTAACTTTCATTATCTGTTCTGTGTTGAAAGATTGTGAACATACATGTTGCGAGTGAAAAGTTTGCTGAATTAATTCTTCTCCTGGAGTCAAATGAGAATCTGGAAACTGTGAAAGAGAAGCTGGATGATGAATATCTAGAGATACCAACAGACTTGGTGAAACATGTTTTTGCAGGTTAGTGCTGTCCATCCTTATTTTTAAATTTGGAATGTCCTTCATATTGGTCGGTTCCTTAAAATTTGAAGTTTCTGATGGTCTTATTATGGGCATTCTAGGCACATGATATCTTTTAATTTAACTTGTTAGGGTATTGGATCAATTTGTTTGCAGTATTCTTATTTCCTTGTGTTACTGGATAAAATTTCTGACAGTTTGAGCATTTCAGGACTTATACTTCGTGAAATAAAAGGTTTTTGGCGTGTGGCACTGTTTATCTCAATTCTTGTCTATCCAGAAGTTGGCAATGCCAGTGATTCCCTCGGTAAGCAGGATGAACTAGATAAAAGGAAAGAGAGATACATCAGTGTGGAGCGATCAATAACTAACCTTGGTAAAGAACTTACCTAATGATCTTTTTAGTTTCCTGTCATGATAGTTGATGTGTTCCTCTCATAACTACCCCCTGATTTATACCTTGTTCCACTTGACCAGATCTTGATGGCGTATGGAAAATGAAGCCGTTGCTTGATGGAAAGGCCATTATGGGGGTCATGCAGGTCAAGTCCGGAGGCCCCTTGATTGGAAAATGGGTATGTAGGACCCCCCTGTAAACCAACTGATCATACTATTCCAGTTCCTGTGTATTCTTACTTAACACAAAGATGTACACTTTCTCCCAGCAACAACGGCTAGTGAAGTGGCAGCTTGCGCATCCTCAGGGAAGTATGGAGGAGTGCATGGAGTGGATGAAGCAGTCGGAACAGCAGTCAAAACGCCAGAAAATAGAATGCAGCACTTGAGCATCATTGATTGGCATTTTGATTTTGAGCTTAGGCAGTCCTTAGAACTCAGTGATAGGTCACAAACTTCACATGGTCTCTGTCCGTGGTAGAATTGCCTTTTCATGATTGCCAGGTACTCCCTCCGTTCGGAATTACTTGTCTCGGAAATGGATGTATGTAAAACTAAAATACGTCTAGATACATCCATTTTCACGACAAGTCGACAAGTAATTCCAAACGGAGGAAGTACATCTTTGATTGCTTTGCCACCATGGCTACTTTTGCGTTTCTGGTTTCCTTCCATTGGAGATGGGTGGGACGTTACTCTCTGATATCTAGTAAATTAGATTTTCTCCACCCGAGTCCATTTGAACCTTGCACTTTTTGATAAAGAGCGCTTTTATTAACTCAAAATGTAGCATCAAACGGATACAAAGCATGATGAGTAACACCAGGCCTCTGCATAACAAAGATGTACACACCCAAACACCTTAAGTTTGATAAAAGATGAAAATAAACAAGAAGACGACATATAAGCAACAGTAGAGTCATATAGGACCAACACTCTGCCCATGTACAAGGTGGTGGGTCAATTCGGAGATTATGCTGCCACCTATGTTGGGTAAAAACCTCCTTGGTCACCTGTTTCAACAGCGTACACAGTCTTGAACAGTGGTTGGTATTTTGTTTGTTGTAGCATAGACTACATACAAAGCAGGTACATACATCCTGCAAAGCAGAAGAGTTACTAAAAAATCAAATTATTTGTATATAGCCAAAGCGACCACAATTAGGCATATGCTTTCCCACCCTCAATAACATTTTGACCCTATTTGAAATACCGTCCAACCAATGACCAAATATTAGCAACACTTGTGGGTAGATATAAATTGGGCGCTATTTGGATGATTGACCATATAGAATGCGGGAAAAAGAGGTGTTTGATTGTCTCATCGTGAGTACAAAAGCTACACTTCTTACTTCCTTGCCAATTGCGATGGGGCAGGTTGTCTTTGGTTAGCACAACTCTTCTCCGAAGATACCACATGAAGATTTTAACTTTTAGTGGAATCTTTGACTTACAAATTTTCTCGTTATTATCACTGGGACCTCTAAATGCGTGAGCGCATGGTACATAGAGTCGACTATAAAGGACCCAGATATAGTGAGGTTCCAGCGAAACACATCCCGTCCTTGTGTCAGGTTAATCGAATTCAATCTAAACAATAGATTTTGCCATGACATAGATTTGAACCTTGTACCGAAGATATGTTTTCTCCAACCAAAAAGTTTTGATTTTTTTCCTTTGAAAAAGGCAATGCCAGAACATCATGATGTAATGGGTATCTTGTATACTTAAGTAGTTGACGATGTAACAAGTGTCATATATACGACGCGGATTTGGTGAACATGGGTGCGCGCACCCTTTATGATATTAAATTTGAAAAAATGCTAGAAAAAAATCAAAAAAAATCTGAATTTAATTTTGTAATATGCATAGTCAACCGGTATACTTGCATATGAAGTTTCACGAAGAAATCATATCCGTGGTAATCTGGGTAAAAATGAAAAAAAAACGAAGCTAATTGAAACTATATTAAAAATCACTGTTTAATGGATAGTATGGTCGCATTTATATTTTCTTCACTAAGAATACCATGGGTATCAATACATCATGAAACTTCACACGTGAGTAGAATGAACGACTAAGTTTCATACCGCAAAATTTCATAAATTTTTATTTTTTTCAATACTTTATGAATTTATTATTCATGTGGGTGCACGTGCACCCATGTCCACCTTCATATTTCCAGTACTTTATGAATTTACTATTCATGTGGATATACCTAAGTAGTTGATGATGTGACAAGTGTCATATATATGGATATACCTAAATAGTCACATCAAGCTAATTCTAATTCTCCCAATATGTCAACCTATTATACCATATTGCATAAAAAGATGCCCACATTTGACATGCAGCATGCGTTTGGTACATGCTGGTTGTATACCACAATTATATACTCCCCCGTTCCTTAAATATAAGTTTTTTTTTAAATATTTCAATATGAACTTCAAACGGATTGAAATGTCTAAAAAGACTTATATTTAGGACCGGAGGGAGTACAATATGTTGTAGTATCATTTTAGTTTTAACTTGTCTTTTTGTTCATCTAAATATTAATGTATCTAGACGTATTTCAGTGATAGATACATCTGTTTGAGTATCAACTAATTGCGAATGAAAGTAGAGGTAGTACAACATAATCTTATTAAAACTAGCACATATGCCCGTGCGTTGCAACGGGAGAGAGAAAATAGTGTGTTCTGTTGCGAAGTTAGCCAATTGTCATGAACCATATTAGCCGGGTTGGAGATAACTTCGATGATGAAAGAAATGATTGAGTTATTGTCTCTTTCAAACCCAGTGGGAAAAATAAGGAGAAAATTATGCAACATATAATGGTTATTGTCTCTTTCAACTCAATATGAGAAAACTCATAGAATCAAGAGGACAATAAATATGCCGTATATACTTTCCCAAAAACCTAGGTGGGGAAAACAGAAAGTATGACATATGATCTCATGTTGATATTACCTCATTAAAAATCTTTATGAGAACTTGTATAGTAAACTCATGAAGGGAAAAAGAGTATAATATGATGCATTGAACAGGAACAATTTAGGAAGATACCCCCCCCCCCCCCCCGATTCTTGCAAATTCCAAAACCGTCATATACCAATTCCATGAACATGTGTCTGGAATGTAAAAGTTGGTAGAGACTTGGTGAACAAATCAGTTGCATGATTTGACTTGCAAGATATGCAATATGAAGATATTGCTTATTAGTAACCTGTTTGCATCCGGGCAACACAAGCAACATTATCTTTGAGATAATGGTTTGTGGATGTAGCCATGATGTCTGTTTTGAAGACTCTTCATGAGAGGGCTACCACACCTAGTAGGAATACTACGCTAGTCTACGATCTGACATAGTGGGGATCTGATCGATGTATCCAATGATATCGGTGTTCACATTTTTGTGAAACTGAAAAACCAGGACAAGATGTTTGATGCCTTGGAGATATCAAAAGATATTCTTGAGTACCAACCAACTATGTTAGGTGGATCCAATGGCATTATGAAACGTTGAGTCCCAATATCTCATTTCCATCATCTCTTGGTCTAAATAGATCTTTCTCTACGTCTAGATAATGAACTACCATGAGATTTATGCATGGATAAGATTTGTCCATGATGAATTTCTCCAATATATTACGGATATAGACAACATAGTATACCATAATGTATGAATGAAGGTGCTCAATTTGCAGTAAAGAGCGGTATTTTGGTTTACCCAAATCCTTCATTTTAAACTCCATCATTTAGATGATTACATGTGTCGTCATTACAGACACACAAACATGGATAATCATCATTGTAGGAGTAATCCTTGTCTATAAGGAACTCACTAAGTCGGTTGTACCATATATACCGACAACAATAAGTCGTATGGTGACTTACTGATTTTTACACAATGTATGTTGCATTTTGCATTTCGATTCAGAAGTGAGATTCCGTCGGGAATCAATCATATATGTCTGAATCTAGTGATCCACATGTATATGTAATCACTACATCTATCAACTGCACAAATAGATGATTTTGTACTGCCAATGATATAAGTTATCGGAAAGAGATTTCACCTCTGAAGAATAGTTGGGTATCTGTATGAACCCTTGTACTACAATACTTGCTCTATGTTTCACCACCTCATTGTTCTCAATTCTGTTTCCAGAAGAAAACTGGTATAGGTATTGCTTATGAATACCTTCCCATTATTGAGCAATATTATTTCTACCTAGATTATACCCTTTGCTTGAGCTCAGTCCAAGTGTTGTTCACACTTTGCCATGGCCATGGTCTTTGGACCTGAATCATGTGAAAGGTTTTGCAATCTAGCTGAGAAATGTATGTCGACAATTGTAGTCTTCCGGTTATATGTTTCTCCAGAATCTATATATCAATATAGATTTGATGGAAATATCGTTACCTGTCGTGGTGCTAAGACTGACAGTAGAATGGGGGGTAGGTATGGAGAGGCAAGATCCTAGCTATGGAGTAGTTGTATACGCAAGGGATTTACGAGTTCAGGCCCTTCTCGGAGGAAGTAACAGCCCTACGTCTCGGAGCCCGGAGGCGGTCGACTGGATTATAAGCGTATGAGTTACAGGGGTGCGAACCCTTCTGCCAGTGGAGGGGGGTGGCTTATATAGTGTCTGCCAGGACCCAGCCAGCCCACGTAGCGGAGGGTTTAAAGTACATTAAGGCCTGGCGTTACAGGTAACGCCTTACATAAAGTGTCATCATGACCATAAAGACTACTTAATTACAGACAGTTTGGATACAGAGTGGCCTTTGGACTCCTGGCGGTCGAGTGAATCTTCATGGTCGGGTGTCTTCGAGTTCGTCGAGTGGAATCCTTCTAGGTCGACAGGAAGGGAGTTTCTTCTAAAGATGTCCTTGGGGAGGGTATCTTGGACAGGTCCATGCCCCTACCCTAGGTACATGACTTCATCATTAGCCCCCGAATGGATTGAGGTTTGAGTGAGGAAGGAGTTGACAGTACTTCCGACCTGATTTTTGTGCTGCGAGTGTATCTCACCATGGATCAATGACTTCTTAGTGATGGTGTCAACTTCTCTTTCAGTCGCCTTGATCTATTCTTTATAATTGTCGAGTGAACTTTATGAACTTGGGGATTTCCGGGCGACGGATCGCAGGAGATCTCCCGTCTGACAAGTTGCTCTGCTGTTAGCGGATATAGTGGGATCCGAATTTTGGGAAGCGCGCGAAGCGGAGAGGACCGCGGTACTCGGATGGGATAAGGCGAAGACGCCTCGATTTCCGCGCCGCCTTTTTCGCCACTTATCGCGCGCGCGACTATTTCGGGATTTGATAGGATCGCCCGGGCCTACCTGTCAGCCACTCGGAAGTGTCCTTATATAAGGCGCCGGACGGGGTTTTTTTGAACAGTGCGTCTCCATTCCCCTCTCCCCCTTCCTCAACCTCGCCCGCTGTGCCCGCTTTTATCTCCACCCATCTGCTCCTCGCGTGCCTCGCCGGCGACGATGGTGAAGGAGAAGATGGCGGCCTTGGAGCGAGCGAAGAAGGCGATGACGACACCGAAAGCAAAGGGGAGAGCGACCAGTCGGGGTGGATCTTCGTCGCGGTCCCGCCTGCCGCAAGGCTGGGTCCAAGGAGACTGGATCCGCTCGACCATCACCCAGAGGGATCTCGACGATCTGGCCAATGAGGGACTGATCTCCCATGGGGCAGCAAGACTTACGGGGACCGAGTGGCAACCGCAGCCACTGGAGGGTGAGTGTGTCCTCTTAGCCACTCATGTAGATCGCGGATTCTCTCTGCCACCGAATCTTTTTTTTCGAGGGTTTCTGAACTTCTTTGGGGCACAACTCCATCACTTCACTCCCAATTCCATTGCTTATCTCGCCGCTTTCGTGTCTCTGTGCGAAAACTTCCTGGGTTGTCGGCCGCACTGGGGTCTCTTTAAGCACATATTCACTTGTTGCTCTCAGACGGTGAAAAAGGCGAGTCCGAATGACGAGAGGACCAAAGTAATCCAGATGTGTGGGGGTCTTGGGGTCCAAATGAGGAGTAAGAGTGCTTTTCCAGCCATGACCCTTCCCGAGTCGGTTAGAGGGTGGCAGTCGACCTGGTTCTACTGCCAAGACGAGTCGACGCCGGGGCAGTCGACTGGTCTCCCTCCATTCTCCATGGACCGAGTGAACAAGCCATCTTCCCTGAAGGTACTTCCGGAAGAAAAGGCTCAGGTTAAAATGTTGATGGAGCGTGTAGTTCAACTCATTCGCGACGGTGTCACTGGCATGGATCTTTTGGAGGTTTTTCTTCGACGGCGCATTCAGCCACTCCAGTACCGAGGCCACCCGATGTGGTTGTACTCTGGTACCGAGGACACCACTCGGGTCCACCCAGAGGAGGTCGACGACGCCACGCTGGAGAGGTGGATGACTGCCATCACGGGGAACAAGGACAACCCTCGTGGGGCTAGGAGGATCCCACCGCTCGACCAGTCTTATGAACCAGACACGGTATGACCACTTATCCCCGGTTGTGATCCTGTTTCATTCATTTTGTTTCACTGCAAATCGGTCGATTGACCTTTGTCTTGTTTTGTTGTCTTCCAGGCTACCACTGAGTTGTATTCGATGCCCAACGGGGCGCAGGCACCGACTGAGGAGGAGGAAGGAAGTGGAGGTGAAAGTCAAGAGGAGTGGGAATCGGATGGCGATGAGGGTGATGAAGATGCTGGCTCAGACGAGGAAGAGGAGGAGGAAGAGGAGGAGGAAGTCGCGCCTCCTCGTTCCGAAAGGAGATCCAAACTTGTCCATGATCCTGCAGTCGAGCGTGGCAAAGGAGTCGCGCCTGTTGTTCAGTCGACCAAACGTCCTCGGACGACCTCTCCGGTGCCGACTGAAAAAGCGCCGAAGCAATCTCGAGTGGCACCGTCAAAGCCGACGAAGGCCTTGCCGAAGATGAAGATGGTGATTCCCACTATCTCTGGGTAATGACGTAACTTGCGTCTCTTTGCTTCTCATGGATTTACTCTTGGTCGATTCGTTAGCTGATTGACTGATTTCTGAAACTGTAGTGCTGCTACTTCTGATACCTCGACCAGACCTAAAGACCATGAAATGGAAGACGCTGTCACTTCCAAACCTGGTACGACCTTTGTAGTTCCGTCTTCAGTCGGTTGGATCTTTGTCTTTAACTTTGACTCTTTTCTGCAGCTCCACCTAACATCGTTATTGACCTTCCTGACAACGATGACGAGGAACCACTGAGGCAGAGGAGGAATAGGAAAGCGTCTGCTGGCAAGGCCGCTCGGGACGTGTCAGCACCCGAGATGTTGGTTGTAGAGGGGGACAACGTCACCCGGCCTACCGTATCCTTTGCGGTGCCGCTGACGAGTGCCCGCCCTTCGTCGTCGAGTGCTGATCAGCCTTCACTTTTCTCGACCCACCACGTCCAGAAGACCAAGCAAGCGTTGCTAAAGAAGCAATACGCCAGGCAGGGATCATGATGGAGCAAGTGAAGGCGATCCGAGATGCCAGTCAAGCGGCTTATGATGCCAGTTCAGCTCTTCAGAGCAATGTTCAGGTTAGTCGATCACCGCCTGTTCTGTTAGGATATGATACCTGAAAACCTTTCTTTCTGGAAATCTTAGTGTCTGCCGTACACCCACTGGGTGTGTCGATTGAAATTCTGGATACGTGGGGGCACGCTGAGTGCACCCACTGGGTGTAGTCCCCAAGGCTATGGTGGACTGCCGGCAGTCAACCATAGTCTTTATGTCTTAAGCTTTTTCTTTACTCGATCAGGTCGAATGGAATCATAGACCGGTGGGGGCACGCTGAGTGCACCCACTGGGTGTAGTCCCCGAGACTGTGGTCGACTGCTGGCAGTCGACTGCAGTCTGAAGTACACCTCTCTCTTTGTTTTTTTGTGGCTATCTACTGGTGATTAGCCTTTCTGTCTTTTTTGGTCGACTGATCGACTCCAGCTGATAGAACTAGTGGGGGCACGCTGAGTGCACCCACTGGGTGTAGTCCCCGAGACTACGGTCGAATGTTTATATTCGGCTGTAGTCTTAGAAATGCTACGATTTTTCTTAGTCACTCGGAAGTGACCTATCTTTGACGTCTGTCGATTGGTTCTTCGCAGAAATCTTGCGAGCTTGCAGCTCGTTATACTGAGTTGGAGAACAAGCATATCTAGCTCGAACTTGATCTGAAGCTTGTCCAGGAGAACTTCACGAAGGCAAAGGAGGAGGCAAAAGGTATGTTTGGTGAGAACCTTGACGACTGCCTTTGTTTCTTGTTTATTCCCGAGTCTGATCTCACTGTGATTTTGCAGATAAACTGAGGGATTCTCTGAAGAAGAAGGATCTTGACCTCGCTGAGGCGCAGAAAGCAGCTTCAGAGAAAACCAAGCTCGCAGAGGAAAAGCTGGCCTCAATCACCAAGCTTGAAGAGGTGAATACCAATCTGAAAGCCTCTCTTGATGCGGCCAACAAGGAGGTCAGTCGATTGAAGAATGACAAGATTGATTTGATTGACAAGGCCAGCGAGTTGGCGGGAAAGAAGAATGATCTGGAGGCTTATCTGGGAGGGCTCGCCAAGAAGCTATTCCTCATGCTTGAAGGTAATCCTTTGTATCAGACAGGCCTTTTGCCTATGATCTTGCCATCAAACTGCTGTCTTAACTTTGGTGCTGTGTCTGCAGAGTTCTGCCAGAACTTTGAGGAGGAGACTGGTCGACTGGAGATGAGCCTAGATCCCATCAACTCTCCTGTGAAGGACGAAGCCGCCATGAATGTGCTCCGACTTGAGTCTCGCGTTGCTGCTGTTGTCGACTATCTTGCAAGGCTGAAGGTTGCAACTTCCCGCATCGACACAATACTCTGGCCAGGAGAAACACTTCAGAATGACCTTGAGTCTCTGATGACTCGACTGAACGATGTTCCAAGTCGAGTGGAAGAAGTCTTCTGCCAGGTGTGGTGCGGATGTTGCTCTATCTCTGGCCCGTGTTCACTGCAAGGAAGAGCGAGAGGACAAGCTGACAGCTCTCAAGGTGGCCAATACCAAGAAGCATGATTTCCGATCCTTCATGGAGACCTTCATCGCCGCTGCCACTCGGATCGCAGATGGAATCGACCTGGACGAATTCGTTGTGCCTTCCAGCCCTCCGCAGGAGGGGTAAAAAACTTCTATGCCTGATGCTTTAAATTTGCCTCGGTATGCCGAGTGGTTTTTGTAACCGATAAACTTTAACGGGCTTAGCGCCTGAGCACTTCTGGTTCCGTAAGGCGTTATCTGAACTTGGATCCGACGTTGAATATGTTTGCCTCTGGTTTGAGGTGTCTTTTGCAGGCTAGGATGAAGCATGTATTGCAATCGACTTGTACCTCATCACTCTTAGGCGAGCACTGGGCTGCAGCTAAGCCCCCGAGTGGGAGGTTTGCTCTCCACTCGGTAGGATTTTCAAAAACTTAGGCGAGCACTGTGCTGCAGCTAAGCCCCCGAGTGGGAGGTCTGCTCTCCACTCGGTAGGGTTTTCAGATACTTAGGCGAGCACTGGGCTGCATCTAAGCCCCCGAGTGGGAGGTCTGCTCTCCACTCGGTAGGATTTTCAAAAACTTAGGCGAGCACTGGGCTGCAGCTAAGCCCCCGAGTGGGAGGTCTGCTCTCCACTCGGTAGGATTTTCAAAAACTTAGGCGAGCACTGGGCTGCAGCTAAGCCCCCGAGTGGGAGGTCTGCTCTCCACTCGGTAGGATTTTCAAAAACTTAGGCGAGCACTGGGCTGCAGCTAAGCCCCCGAGTGGGAGGTCTGCTCTCCACTCGGTAGGATTTTCAAAAACTTAGGCGAGCACTGGGCTGCAGCTAAGCCCCCGAGTGGGAGGTTTGCTCTCCACTCGGTAGGATTTTCAAAAACTTAGGCGAGCACTGGGCTGCAGCTAAGCCCCCGAGTGGGAGGTCTGCTCTCCACTCGGTAGGATATTTGCGGCGTACCTCTGAAGAGGAAGGCATCAATCGACCTGCACCTCATCTTCCTTGTGGAGCGCACATTATACTTGTGGCGTAGCTCAGAAGGAGAAAGTAGCAGTCGACCTGTATCTCGTCCTCCTTGCGGAGAGCACATTATACTTGTGGCGTAGCTCGGAAGAGGAGGGTAGCAGTCGACCTGCACCTCGTCTTCCTTGCGGAGCGCACATTATACTTGTACTTAGGCAAGCGCTATGCTGCAGCTAAGCCCCCGAGTGGGAGGCTGGCTCACCACTCGGTAGGATTTCGTTGAAACTTAGGCAAGTACCTAGACTGCAGCTAAGCCTCTGAGTGGGAGACTGGCTCATCACTTGGTAGGATTTTATTGAACTTAGGCGAGTACTTGGACTGCAGCTAAGCCTCCGAGTGGGAGGCTAGCTCACCACTCGGTAGGATTTTATTTAAACTTAGGCGAGTACTTGGACTGCAGCTAAGCCTCCAAGTGGGAGGCTGGCTCGCCACTTGGTAGGATTTTATTGAACTTAGGCGAAACGGATTCGCAGCTAAGCCTCCGAGTGTGAGGCTGGCTCACCACTCGGTAGGATTTTTACAAACTTAGGCGAAACGGATTCGCAGCTAAGCCACCCACTGGGGGGATTTTTTGAATAAACAAAAGTAACAACAATCACTGGGAAAATTATAACACTATTGTCTTTGAAAAATGAACTACAGAAGTACTTTTATTACATTTCCGAGTGCATACTTAAGTGTAAAAGGGGCGGAGCAGCTCCGCGTTCCAAGCTCGGGGCTCGCCGATCTGGTGCTCGACATTGTAAAGACGATAGCTCCATTGTGGAGAACCTTGGTGACGATGAAGGGGCCTTCCCAAGAAGGAGCAAGCTTGTGTGGCTTCTGCTGATCCACTCGGAGAACCAAATCTCCTTCCTGGAAGGCTCGACTCCTCACGTTTTTGGCGTGGAAGTGACGCCAGTCCTGCTGGTAAATGGTCGATCGGATCAAGGCCATCTCCCTTTCTTCTTCTAGAAGGTCGACTGCGTCTTGCCGGGCTTGTTCTGCTTCAGCTTCGGTGCAGAGCTCGACTCGAGGAGCGTTGTGAAGCAGGTCACTCGGCAAGACCGCTTCAACTCTGTAGACCAAAAAGAACGGAGTTCTCCCAGTCGACCGGTTAGGTGTGGTCTTTAATCCCCAAAGTACTGACTGAAGTTCGTCGACCCATGCACCAGCTGCATGCTTGAGGTCGCGCATCAATCGGGGTTTCAACCCTTTGAGGATCAAGCCATTTGCTCATTCTGCCCGTCCATTCGACTGAGGGTGAGCGATTGAAGCATAATCGACTCGTGTGCCCTGAGATGTGCAAAAGGCTCTGAATTCCTCGGAATCAAAGTTTGACCCATTGTCAGTGATAATGCTGTGTGAACTCCATATCTGAATATCAACTCTCTGATGAAACTGACAGCAGTTCCGGCATCAAGATTCTTGATGGGTTTAGCCTCAATCCACTTGGTGAACTTGTCGACTGCTACCAGCACATGTGTGAAACCGCTTCTGCCTGTTCTCAGAGGTCCAACCATATCCAATCCCCATACAGCAAAAGGCCAGACGAGAGGTATGGTCTTTAAGGCTGAGGCGGGCTTGTGTGACATATTGGAGTAAAATTGACACCCTTCACACTTGTCGACTATCTCCTTTGCCATTTCATTCGCTCTTGGCCAGTAAAATCCGGCTTGGTATGCTTTGGCCACAATGGTCCGAGAGGACACATGATGGCCACAGGTCCCCGAGTGGATATCGTCAAGGATTATCCGACCTTCTTCTGGCGTTATGCATTTCTGACCAACTCCAGTCGTGCTTTCTCTGTACAACTGTCCCCTTATCACGGTAAAGGCTTTAGATCGGCGGACGATCTGTCGAGCCTCTTCTTCATCCTCTGGGAGCTCTTTCCTTAAGATATACGCGATATACGGCACTGTCCAATCGGGAGTGATCACCAACACTTCCATGATCAGGTCGACCACTACTGGAACTTCAACTACAGTCGGATATGTGACACTTTTAGGCTGCGGAGCTTCTTCAGTAAAAGGATTTTCTTTAACTGATGGAGTATGGATATGCTCCAAGAACACATCACTGGGAATGGCTTCTCTCTTGGAACCTATCTTCGCCAAATCATCAGCCGCTTGATTCTTCAGTCGGGGTATATGATGGAGCTCTAACCCTTCGAATTTCTTTTCAAGCTTTCTCACTGCATTGCAGTATCCAGTCATGGCTGGGCTTCTAACGTCCCACTCCTTCATCACCTGATTGACCACCAAATCTGAGTCGCCATAAACCATAAGGCGACGGACGCCGAGTGAAATGGCCATGCGCAACCCATATAAAAGTGCCTCGTATTCTGCTTCATTATTGGAGGAATCAAAGTGGATCTGGAGCACATATCTGAGCTTATCTCCTCTGGGGGAAACCAATACTACCCCAGCACCGGAACCATTTAACATCTTAGAGCCATCAAAGAACATGGTCCAGTGCTCCGAGTGAACTTGAGTCGGCTGCTGTTGTTCAATCCACTCGGCAAGGAAATCTGCTATTGCTTGGGACTTAATGGCTTTCTTTGCCTCAAACTTGATATCAAGGGGAAGGAGTTCAATCGCCCATTTCGCCACTCGACCAGTTGCATCTCTGTTGTGCAGAATCTCTGACAGTGGGGCGTCGCTGACGACTGTAATGGAATGATCAGAGAAATAATGAGCAACCTTCTTCGTGGTCATGTAGATCCCATACACGAGCTTCTGATAATGAGGGTATCTTTGCTTCGATGGGGTCAAAACTTCGGAAAGATAATACACTGGGCGTTGAACTTTGAAGGCTTTCCCTTCTTCTTCCCGCTCGACCGTAAGTACTGTACTGACGACTTGTCCTGTGGCTGCAATGTAAAGCAACAGAGGCTCTTTGCTGATTGGAGCAGCAAGCACCGGCTGGGTGGAGAGCAGAGCTTTTAGCTCGGCAAATGCTGCATCAGCTTCTGGAGTCCACTCGAACTTGTCTGACTTCTTCATCAGTCGGTAAAGAGGCAATGCCTTTTCACCGAGGCGAGAGATGAATCGACTTAATGCGGCCAAGCATCCAGTAAGCTTCTGGACATCGTGCACACGCACAGGGCGTTTCATTCGGAGTATAGTGCCAACTTTTTCTGAGTTAGCGTCGATTCCTCGTTTGGAAACGAGAAAACCGAGTAACTTTCCACCAGGAACTCCGAATGTGCACTTTGATGGATTGAGCTTGATATCATATCTCCTGAGATTGGCAAATGTTTCAGCGAGGTCAGTCAGCAGGTCGGAACCCTTCCGTGACTTGACCACAATATCATCCATGTACGCTTCCATGTTCCGACTGATTTGAGTGAGTAAACACTTCTGAATCATCCTCATAAATGTGGCTCCAGCATTCTTGAGGCCGAATGGCATGGTGACATAGCAGATGCACCCGAATGGAGTGATGAAAGCTGTTTTCATCTCGTCGGGTCCATACAGACGGATCTGATGGTACCCGGAATAGGCGTCTAGAAAAGACAATCTCTCACATCCCGCAGTCGAGTCAACAATTTGGTCGATGCGAGGGAGAGGAAAATGATCTTTCGGGTAGGCCTGATTGATATGTTTGAAATCAATGCACATGCGAAGTGACTTGTCCTTCTTGGGGACCATGACAACATTGGCGAGCCACTCGGAGTGGTATATCTCTCGGATAAACTCTGCTGCCAGGAGCCGAGCCACCTCCTCGCCAATGGCCTTTCTCTTCTGGACGGCGGACCGTCGAAGATGTTCTTTGACAGGTTTTGCTTTTGGGTCGACTCGTAAACGATGCTCAGCCAGCTCCCTGGGAACACCCGGCATGTCAGCAGGCTTCCATGCAAAGATGTCCCAGTTCTCACGGAGGAACTGGATGAGCGCTTCTTCCTATTTAGAGTCGAGAGTTGTGGAAATATGAGTCGGAGCCGCGCTGGGGTCGGTCGGGTGAATGTGAACGGGCTCCATCTCACCAGACGACTGGAATGCTGACTCTGTGGCGGGCTTCTTGGCCCGCAATAAATCACTCGGATCTGCATTTTTCTTATATTCTTCCAGCTCCACCACTGTTATCTGGGAATCGACAATCTTTGAGCCTTTCTGAAAACACTCTTCCGCCTTTTTCCGATTGCCAGTGATGGTGATCACACCCTTGGGGCCAGGCATCTTCAGTTTGAGGTATACGTAACATGGTCGAGCCATGAACCGTGCATAAGCTGGCCTGCCCAAAATAGCGTGATAAGCTCTCTGGAAATCCATAACTTCAAATGTCAGCGTCTCCTTGCGGAAGTGCTTCGAGTCGCCGAAAACCACATCTAGAGCTATTTGGCCGAGTGACTCAGCCTTCTTTCCAGGAATGACTCCATGAAAGCTCATGTTACTGGAGCTGAGTCTGGACATCGGAATGCCCATTACCTTTAGCGTCTCCGCATACAATATATTAAGTCCACTGCCACCATCCATCAGCACCTTAGTCAGTCGAGTGCCTTCGACGACTGGGTCGACCACCAAAGCTTTCCTCCCAGGGGTGGCTATGTGTGTCGGATGATCGGACTGGTCGAATGTAATGGCAGTCTGAGACCATTTCAGATAGCTTGGTGTCGCCGGAGCGACCATATTTACCTCACGGTTGATAACTTTCAATCGACTTTTGCTCTCCACATCAGCAAAAATCATCAGGGTGGAATTGACATGAGGGTACCCTTCATCACTGTCCTCTTTGTCCACAGCCTTGTCCGAATCCTTCTCCTTATCCTTGGACTATTTTCCTTGAAACTGCTGGATTAAGAGCCGGCACTGGCGAGTGGTATGTTTTGGGTAGATGAAGTTACCCTCTTCGTCTTTCTTCGTGTGGATGTGACACGGCAGATCCATCACGTCATTTCCTTCCTTATCTTTTACCTTCTTGGGGTTCCAGGATCCTTTGGGCTTCCCTTTGAATTTGCCCTGAGTCACGGCCAAGGCCTCCCCAGGAGCAGCTGGCTCGGCTTTCCGCTTCTGCTTTCGACTGGAGTTTCCTTTTTCCGACTGACTCAGCTTGTACTTGCCACTCCGGAGTCGATCCTCTTCTTCACCATTGGCGTATTTGGTGGCAATCTCCATCCTTCGACTCAGGGTCATATCTTCGGTCCGACCAAACTTCAAACTTAACTCTCTGTTCTTAACGCCATCCTTGAAGGCACAGACTGCTTGATGGTCAGATACGTTCTCCACCGTATGATGCAACGTGATTCATCTCTGAATGTAATCTCTCAGGGTCTCATTCGACTTTTGCACGCAGACCTGCAACTCTGTCAGTCCCG
Organism: Triticum aestivum; assembly: GCF_018294505.1. NCBI lineage: Eukaryota > Viridiplantae > Streptophyta > Magnoliopsida > Poales > Poaceae > Triticum > Triticum aestivum. The sequence continues at coordinate 222,295,070 of NC_057807.1, read as the reverse complement.
CTGGTCGCTTGCAACCCTCAAATGTCCTGACGAACACTCGGGAAAGATCTTCCCAAGTGTAAATGCTGCTAGGAGCTAGCTGATTCAACCAGGCCCTGGCCGAACCCTCCAACATGAGTGGTAGGTGTTTCATGGCCACTTCATCATTGCCACCGCCAATCTGCACAGCCACTCGGTAGTCTTCGAGCCAAGTTTCAGGCTTGGACTCACCAGTGAACTTACTTACCCTAGTCGCCAAACTGAAGTTGGGAGGGATCACCGCGGCTCTGATGGCTCTGCTAAAACATTCTGGACCTGAAACATGGACTCGGCTGCTGATGGGCACATCTCTGTCGTGGCCTTCTCGATGAGCTCTGTTCCGATCGACCAAACCTTGCACGATGATGGATCTCGCGTCAAAGCCTGGTTCCCTGGGGTCGACCGGAGCTCTCCGCCCAACACTGAGCTGGCGCCTGTCATCTTGCTGCTGAGGGGCGTAAGACCCACCCCTTGGGGGAGGAGTGGGCACTCGACGCCGATCATCATGATCGAATCGGTCATCATACTGGTCACGTCGACCTCCACGTCCCTCACGCCGCAGAGGCGATCTTGGGCTATGAGCCGACTGGATTGTATTCGCAGCGATGGATCAACTATGAATCCTACTGCGTGACTGTGACACAACTGAATTCTGATCTCCTGCTGCTCGGAGCAAATCTCGGATCTGCATCAAGCCTCTGCCAGCATCCGACTGAGAGGGCTGAATTGACTCTTCTATATGGGCTGCAGTTGCTAGATTCTGAATCGGGGTTCGATATACCTGAGTTGGTTGCGGAAAGAGTTGACGTCGACTGGAGTCGGGCACTCGTTGCCGCGCGCGTTCGTCGAGTGCTCGCTGGAGGTTCTCCAGTCGAGTGCGTTCAGTCAAGTTGGCCAAACGCGCGTCCTCCAAGGCACGAGCCTCGGGAGTTTCTCCTGCGATGGGAGTATGCAGAGCATCCATATTCCGGCGGCGAAGATCTTCCCTTTGCAGAGAAGTGAGTGGCTCGGGTTGATATTCCTCGTGGACTTGAGTGGGGTCGCCTCCGCCGTCCGCCCCGTCAGTGTGGGGGAAGCCGGGAGGACTACGAGGCCCATTGACCATCAGAACCTCCGCTGCTGGATCACTGCTGTCGCACTCGGATGCTGTCTCTACGGAGCCAGTCGACAGATCGAACAGGCCGTAGAGAGATTCACCGGGCTCGATTGCCGCGACTTGGGTGGTGGCCGATTGGCGAGCCACTGCGTGTCTCACCCACCGCTGAAGCCTCGACCGACCAGAGCGCTGCGCTGGCGGGAGACAGGGAGGGAGGACGACACAGGAGTCGACCGATATGGAGCCGACGGTTGTCGCAGCAGGACGCCGCGGACACATGCACGAAAGTGCGTCGCCCCGCGGATGGGAAGCGCGTCGATGTCGAGCGGAGCCTCCTGGAGCCAAGCGGAGTCGTCGGTGATGAATGTGAGCGCGCCGAGACGGATCTCACGGCCCTCGACCAGAACTCCGCCAGAAACCATGATGAAGGCGATCGGAACAAATGCAACTTCTCCAATAAGCCGCTAAGACACCTGCCCCACGGTGGGCGCCAACTGTCGTGGTGCTAAGACTGACAGTAGAATGGGGGGTAGGTATGGAGAGGCAAGATCCTAGCTATGGAGTAGTTGTATACACAAGGGATTTACGAGTTCAGGCCCTTCTCGGAGGAAGTAACAGCCCTACGTCTCAGAGCCCAGAGGCGGTCGACTGGATTATTAGCGTATGAGTTACAGGGGTGCGAACCCTTCTGCCAGTGGAGGGGGGTGGCTTATATAGTGTCTGGCAGGACCCAGCCAGCCCATGTAGCGGAGGGTTTAAAGTACATTAAGGCCTGGCGTTACAGGTAACGCCTTACACAAAGTGTCATCATGACCATAAAGACTACTTAATTACAGACCGTTTGGATACAGAGTGGCCTTTGGACTCCTGGTGGTCGAGTGAATCTTCATGGTCGAGTGTCTTCGAGTTCGTCGAGTGGAATCCTTCCATGTCGACTGGAAGGGACTTTCTTCTAAAGATGTCCTTGGGGAGGGTATCTTGGACAGGTCCATGACCCTACCCTAGGTACATGACTTCATCATTACCCAAGGTGACTGCTCGCGATTTCCCAATGCGGCTGAGTCGGGTATTCCGATATCCCGGTCATTATGTGCACTATGACCTGGGTTGGTGGAGGTTTCCCATCCACTGGGTATACTACCCATTAGGTGTCTGTCAATGTGAAGTTAACCTGCATTTACTGATTCAGAGGCCTTGATATCCTTGCTTGCAAGAAGCTGAATCCCGATGTATTTCTGCCATACATCTCCCCCCGTCACATTGAACGGGGAGTGGAGTGGATTTTGCTGGTGCCTCCACTCTTTTAGGCGTACTTTTGCAGGATTGTAGGATTGTGTGACACCTTTATAGTCAGTAAATGAATCTGGCAGGTTATTTGCAATGTGTTGCAAATCTTCTGAACACATAGTTCAGATCTTTGAGTATGTGGATTTGAGGCAGAAATGTGTTGAACATTCCACTAATTTCTTGGCATTCTTTATGGTACATGAAATCTCCCCCTAATGCTTGAAAATGTTCCTCATTGAATCAGCATACTGGCCTTGAATAACTCCCCATGTGAGGGGCTTGAGGTATTGACGGTAATACATTTATTCCTCTCATAGATCCCAACTATATATTGAGGGGCCAATGATGTATGCCGGGTGGTGATATAGGTATGCAACCGAATTACCGCAGATAGGAAATGCTTGGTAGATATCCACATATCAAAGATAGAGGGGAATAATGTTATGCAGTTCTGTTATGAGCGTGTAAAACTGCATGACTCCAACGTAAAGTTGACAAGTTGCAATTCCATAGTAAAGATAATGCAATGACCTTAACTCTTTGGATAGAATTCTACCAAACCATTTTGAGTCTAGACATTAGGACAAATTGATAAATTTTAATCCAAGGTCCATAAAGAAGGCACTGAAGGAGAATTCTGCAATGCTATCCATTCAATTTGCTTGAAATCGATGTCAGGATAATGAGCCAATGGTTTTGTGTGAATAAAGCACACACTTAAGACCATCATGTAGATATGTCTTTTAGAACCATGGAATACCTGAATAGTCTAGTCAATGGATGGGAAGAGCCACTAACCTCAACTTGATGCATTCAAGGAGTCTGAGTGGTTCAACATAGACTTTAAGGTGTGCGAGCCTTAGAATTAGCTTCCCTATGTCACTTGTAGTGCACATAAAATCCAAATGTTGTTAGAATTTAGCATCATAATAATCATAAACTATTGGAATTGTTGATAGTTTCGATTTCAACCCAATGTCTCGATGACTAAGGCGAGTATGCCAAGTTTGTCATGTACAAGACACTCTGGAAAACTATCTCATACGCAATATGTGCTACGGGTTGTGTCGTATGTGTAGTACAATCCAGATGATACACAGAGAATGTGCTTGCCATATCCGTTGCATATGGTAAGAGAAGCTATTTCTCTTTGTTGTCATCATAAGTTTCGCTATGGAAACTATTTTGACGGATACCTCCATAGTTTAGCAGGGTACGAGTTGAACCTGGGAAGCAATAAAGCATCCCGATGTTACTCGAGTACCCACAGGGATAGTAAATATGACTCGATTTGAGCCAACAAATACCTTATCGCGTCCAGCGATTTTAAAATATCTCCTTTCTCTCAATGAGAGTGGAAACATTGGACTTCCCCGAGTAGAGTTTGTGGTGCATATGTCCACAAGGCACATATCATTTTTCATCGGATTGACTCCCGTAGAAATCTATATATAGACATGAAGATTCTCAATATTAAAATCACTGTCAGATATATGAAATACATACAAATTTATTTGTATCAAAGTGCTGATATAGTATATTGTGATTTACAAATATATGATGACAACAATAATCATGTTCTTATTAGAATATCATAAATGGACATAAATAAATAGATCACTAAGGAGACTAAGGGACTAAATGTATATAGTCTCCAAGCATGTCGGTTGATGCATATTCAACCATCATGCTCTCCATGCTCATAGGGTCTCGTGACAGCTTGATGGTGTCAGGGTGAGGGTTTGAAGTGAGTTTCAAACCATTACCCTTGAGGCCCTTTGCGTCCCAGTGGTGTGGATTGGATTGCACGCGCTATCCCATGGGATGCAAGACTGATCTTGATGTCCATGACCCGCTTAAGTAAGTTGTGGCCATTGAGGGCAAGAGCCTCAAATTATTAGCCATCGATTACTTATAGGGGCAAGCCAGAGATAACTAATTTACAAGAAGTAAATTAAAAACCGTCATGGTTTTGTAATTTAGATACATTAAAACTGAGCACTCTTCCAACCATCTCAGGCCATTAGCATTCTTGGCCGTCGGATCTTCAGTTTTAGGTGCTTTTGGCCGTCTGATCAAACTCAGGCGCACTACTTCTTGCCAGGACTGGGCAGCTACTCCCGCAACAAAATTGATGGCCTACAGTTAATTGGGCCCTTGTTCTTGCATGAAGCCCACGAACAGTCCTTGCTCCACCTTCCATCCTATCTACATCGTCCTTCTCGGGAGAGGAAACAAACTGAGCCTCGGTCCGATCCATCGCATGTACCGGCGTACAATAGACTGACACAAAGTGAGGCGACGCGGTGTGGACCTTGCCAATCGATGTGGTGGGAGAGGCGATGCACGCATTGGCAGCTGATGCAGAAGGGAGAAGTAGGGCTGCAGACATTGGAGTGGCAATTGAACTCGATTCGACGCCATTCAACCTCTGAGGCGTCAGTTCCTGATACTCATTTATGGTAGGTATTGCGTGCCACTCACCGGCCGCGATTAGTGTAGGCAGTTACTATGTCGAAAACCTACACCTACGTGAGTTCTTTTTCCTATATATATCCCTCACGCTCTCATGTTCTCCTTCTTCCTCTGGTAGCAGGGTAACACATCTTGCAGCTATGGTTCGTTCTAAGTTGCCCCTCTACCTTCCACTTTCTGCAGAATTTTCCTTATGGTTCCATCTTCAACCTGACAATTCGTTGATTTATTTTCAATCTTAATATTGTATGGGCAGTGTACATGTTGCTTCTGGTCTATCAGTTTGGGCAAATTCTGAAGGTTCGTTCTCATATGTTGTTTGGATTGTTCTTCATCTGTCAATTGCAATGGTTGTCATCTTGGTAATTTCTTCACGGGGGCAGCCATGCCCTATCTCTGCATGCTTTATATCCATGTAACAAAGTGTTCTTTCTCTGTAAATCTACAATGAAAATCATTGATATGTATGTGTGTCATTCATGCAATGATACTGTCTGTTGATGTATTCCACAGGTTACTTACAACAATAAAGTCAAATGCGCAAATACATAACCTGGTTTGTCTATCAATAAGAGAAACAAAGGCAATAATTTCCCTGATAATTTGTTCCTAGATACACAGTAGTATAACACATTAAGGAAAATCATTGGACCACACTAGATACATGAAACAAGGAAAAGTTAGATCAGGTCTGGACCACTACATGATGCCTCTGGATGAAGTGTACGTAGGTGCCCTTGAAGGTAAAATTGATTTTGCATTTGATGCCCATTTTTCCCGGTGTATATAATAATCAACAAGAGTACTTGCAAATTTGTTGTTATGATTACAGATTATTTTGTTGGCAGAGAAACAAGCAATGTTGGAGATGTTAGAATGTGAGGCAAAGGCACGAATATAGTAATCTTCTACTTGGGAGAAATTATCCAAGAGATTTGTTGATTCCTCATTGGAATGCAAATCGGAGCAGCTCATTTATTCCTTATTACCTATTCTGTAAAATCTTGAGCACAATATGTATATTTGCTGTCTGCATACATTCTCCCAAACTGCTATTTGTCGCTCCCCCTATTTTCTATGAGGCGGTGTTGATGGGAGCGGGAAATATTGTTGTAACATCACATTCCTGCTGAAGAGGTCCTAAATGCAGTAATTTACGCAAGATAGCTAGAGAGACTCCAAATTTCGTTCTATTGACAGAATAGCTTTCATTGCACCGGATGGTTACTATGTTTTTTCCTTGCAACAAAATATTCTTGTGAATCAATAACTGTAGTCACTTGTAGTTAAAATCGCACAAGGATCTGTGTTTCTATTCTCTCATTTGGCTTCTCATTACACCGGATGGTCACTAAGTTTCTCCTTGCAACAAAATATTCCTATGAATCAATAACTGTAGCCACTTGTAGTTAAAATCGCACAAGGATCTGTGTTTCTATTCTCTCATTTGTCTCCTTAGTAGATGTTGTCTTGTGCCATTTTAGTTACCAGTTGATGATTGTACTTGCCTGAAAGTTTTAGAGATTGTTGCCCCCAATTCTTTAAAGTTTAGAGTATGTTCTAGAATACATTTGTAAACTTCAGCGGGCAATCATATTCTTTATATGTTATATGTTTTCATATGTATATAAAAATTCCAACCATTCTATTGCCAAAATGGACGGGCGCTGCAATGCGCGCCGTCATGGTCTAGTAAGAATGCAAAAATTTGACTCAAGTGTATAACTTGAAATTGCTCAACCTCAATTGTGGGAACATAACACATTGAAGATCATACAGATCTCACACTAATAGAGATAGTCTGCACATGGGCAGTAGATCCTACTCATTACCTTGTATTTTCCTAATATAATGAGGGAGATGTTATTGTCAAAAATTTACATCTTTGTTGTGCGGGAGAAATCAATCTCGACCGTTGTGACATGTTCATGAAGAATGACAATGTGGTAAACACATAGAACATAACATCTCCGGTGAAAAACCGATAATTTATTTATATTATAGATTGCGTAATATAAATACATATTAATGTTGCAAAATTAATAGATTTCAAGAAGGTGGCTCGAAACCATTAGTGTGAATCTCAAAATTTTCTCATATTGTTTTGCGAGAAAATAATAATTTTGAATCGCAAATCTATATTGTGTGCGAGAAAATAATAATGTCTTTTACTCTGGATTTTCCACTCGTGGAGTTCGTTGGCGTTGCCGCCGCTCTCCGCCGAGGACGCTGCAATTCGTCCATCCTCCTTTGACGTCTGGTGCCAAGGTGACGCTGACCGCCACTGGGCAGTGGGTGCGAGCACCGCGCGTGGGGGGTGCCTGCCTAGGCAGAGACAGGGCTACCGGGGGATCCATGCTGGGAGTCACTCCGCCTTGGGCGGATACGACGCCGGGTCACTCCGGATTTTACCATCGGCGATCGATTCTGTTCGCCTGAGTTGCTCAGGAGGAGCGTGCTGATAACGTGTTAGATCTTAAACGAGAGAGACGAGAGGCAAATATGTAAGAGTGAATGTATGTTCTCTTTATTGATGATGTGATCACATATATATACAGTTTGAGAGGATGCCATTAGAGAGGTGTCTGTACAGAGAGACGCCTGTCCTGTGAACCGATGCGACAGTTGCAAAAGCAACTGCCTGCGGTTAGAGAAAGCAAGGATTAATCCCTTAATTAATCCTAACACAAACATATCTATAGATTATCTATTTATACTGCACATGCAGCCGTACCTGCTAATTGCTCTCAGGCTGGTCATAGTGGGGAGTAACTTAGACTAGTAACATGCATATGTTACTGTTGGAAATATGCCCTAGAAGCAATAATAAAATGGTTATTATTATATTTCCTTGTTCAGGATAATTGTCTATTGTTCATGCTATAATTGTATTAACGGGAAACCGTAATACATGTGTGAATACATAGACCACAACATGTCCGTAGTGAGCCTCTAGTTGACTAGCTCGTTGATCAATAGATGGTAATGGTTTCCTGACCATGGACATTAGATGTCATTGATAGCGGGATCACATCATTAGGAGAATGATGTGATGGACAAGACCTAATCCTAAGCATAGCACAAAGATCGTGTAGTTCGTTTGCTAAAGCTTTTCTAATGTCAAGTATCATTTCCTTAGACCATGAGATTGTGCAACTCCCGGATACCGTAGGAATGCTTTGGGTGTACCAAACGTCACAACGTAACTGGGTGGCTATAACGGTACACTACAGGCATCTCCGAAAGTGTCTGTTGGGTTCGCACGAATCGAGACTGGGATTTGTCACTCCGTATGACGGAGAGGTATCTCTGGGCCCACTCGGTAATGTATCATCATAATGAGCTCAATGTGACTAAGTAGTTAGTCACGGGATCATGCATTACGGAACGAGTAAAGTGACTTCCGGTAACGAGATTGAACGAGGTATTGGGATACCGACGATCGAATCTCGGGCAAGTAACATACCGATTGGCAAAGGGAATTGTATACGGGATTGATTGAATCCCCGACATCGTGGTTTATCCAATGAGATCATCGTGGAACATGTGGGAGCCAACATGGGTATCCAGATTCCGCTGTTGGTTATTGGCCGGAGAACGTCTCGGTCATGTCTGCATGGTTCCCGAACCCGTAGGGTCTACACACTTAAGGTTCGGTGATGCTAGAGTTGTTATGGGAAATAGTATGTGGTTACCGAAGGTTGTTCGGAGTCCTGGATGAGATCCCGGACGTGACGAGGAACTCCGGAATGGTCCGGAGGTGAAGATTGATATATTGGACGAAGGGTATTGGAGTCCGGAATTGTTCTGGGTGTACCGGGTGACGACCAGCGTGACCAAAAGGTGTTTCAGAGGCCCCGACAAGCGTTGGGGGGCCTTATGGGCCAAGGGGAGGGGGCACATCAGCCCACTATTAGGCTGTGCGCCCCTCCCACCCCATCTCACGTAATGTGGAGAGGTGGGGGCGCCTCCCCTAGGGCAGCCACCCCTCCCGGCTTGGGGGGCAAATTTCCTAGGGGTGGGGGCGCCCAAACCCATCTAGGGTTTCCCTTGTGGCCGCCACCCCTCCCCTAGGGAACCCTAGGGCGCCTCCTCCACCCCTTCCCCCTATATATAGTGAGGAAGAGAGAGGGCATCCACACACTTCCCCTGGCGCAGCCCCTCCCTCCTCCAACACCTCCTCCTCCTCCTCCTCCGTAGTGCTTGGTGAAGCCCTGCCGGAGAACCACGAGCTCCATCGCCACCACGCTGTCGTGCTGCTGGAGTTTTCCCTCAACTTCTCCTCTCCCCTTGCTGGATTAAGAAGGAGGAGATGTCCCCGGGCTGTACGTGTGTTGAACGCGGAGGCGCCGTTCGTTCGACGCTTAGATCGGAATCGACCGCGATCTGAATCGCTGCGTGTACGACTCCACCAACCACGTTCTTGTAACGCTTCCGCATAGCGATCTTCAAGGGTATGAAGATCAACTCATCCTATCCCTCTCTTGTTTCTAGAATCTCCATAGATTGATCTTGGTGATGCATAGAAAATTTTGAATTATTGCTACGTTCCCCAACAGTTACTAGTCTATGTTACTACCTCTATAGTGCATAGTATCATAGATTAGTATCATAGGTGGTCTCATTTATTGCCATGCATGACACATAGTAGCATCGCATTTATTATGTTACGATATCTACCTATGTTACTATAAGGCCCTTCCCAGTGCTCCACGGTGTACAGGTGCTAAGGATGCCACATAGGCAGAAAAATGATGTGGCAAAGCAATTAAAGAGGAGAGAGAGGATTATGGTGACCCCAACAAGAACCAATGCTAAGCACGTGAACCTAGACAAAAGTACTACCAACCAATACATGAAGGAATTTTATTACTAAACAATTAAATAGAGAAGGCTTAGTTACAAAACCTAAGCACCGATGCATTGGGGACATTAGTTGCTAAGCATTTTAATGCACTTAGCACCCCACTTTAGCACCAATGCATTGGGAGAGGTCTAACCATCTCTCTCTTCTTTAATCGCCTGCCACATAAACATGTTTGCGAATCCCAAATGCATAATACTACTTATGTTACCCACTATGGTCAGCCTCATAAAATTCAAAAGTGTACCCAGGACGACTCGGGCGGTGACTACCTCCGCCGCCACTAGAGCCCCTCCCTGGATCCCTCCCTTCTCGCCGCCGCCGGCCAGGGTCGTAGGGGCGAAGCTCCTTGCACTACACGGTGGTGGCGGGGCGGCTTCCTTCTTCCCTATCCTCCCTTTGGTGCCATGGCTGTGGGCGCCTTATCGAGTCAGCGTCGTGAGCGCCGGCCTGATGCTACTTCGTCTTGGTTGGCCAACAGTAGATTTGGCCCTGGGGCATGGGGAGCGCAACTAGCGGGGCTGCTGCTCCTGGTCTGCTCGAGCACCAATGTCCGCTGCAGTGGGTTGGCCTTTTCCTTGGATCTGAAATTCTGGATGGGGCTGGATGGAGCACCGACGTAAGACGGGGATTGGTGTTTCCCAGATCTGGCTAGTGCTGCTTCACGGCCAACGATCATGAAGGGTCTCATCAGATCTCACCTTCGGGACATCATAGGCGGACGCCACCGATGGTCTACCTCGTACGCACGCAACATGGCTTCATGGAACTGTTTGGCGACGTCTAGAGGTGCTCGGCGGCTTGTGAACTTGGTGCTTGCCGACCTCGACCGGGAGGCGTGGCGCAGATCTAGCGGCCTTGCACTCCTAATCTAGCAGTGGCTGCGCTTCACGCGGGCGATGTTGATCTGCCTTCCGTGCTTTGGCTCCAGTCATGTCGGCCCTAGGGCTAATGGGCCTGGGCATGGCTCTCTCCAGTGAGGTGGTAGTCGACGGTGGTGTCCTTCTCTATAGGTCTTGGTCCTTGACGACCACTCTGTCATGCGGCGACGGACTCGCCGTAGATTGCGGTGGTCATTGAAAGGTCTTTGTGAAGGTTCTTCTCTTTAGACCCGGTGGTTGACTTCTCAGGGAGATGCAAAATATTGATGACGACTTAGACGCATAGGGATGGTTGTGCAGTGGCGGTGGACCACACCGCATGCAGCTGCTGGAATCGTGGAAAAGTGAAGGCGACAACGCATAAGTGACGCTGGTCTCGAGTTCCTGGGTGAAAGCCTATGTCTAACCCACAATGGTTATACATGGCAATGACGATACTCTTGTGTCGTTACCTTGTTGAAGGCATTTCTCCGATATACTCAGACTGATTCTTCAGGGTGAAAATCTAGATTCTGACCTTGAATGGTTGGATCCGGTGACGGTGGCGCCCGAGCGTCGATCCTTCCTGAAGGCGTTGCTGTTGAAGAACCTCGTTGCCTGTGCGGTGTCATGATATGCTGGTGCGGATATTGTCATTGTTGTAGTTTACCGATCGCGGATCTAATCGCTTGTTTTTCCCCTCGCCTATGCATAGCTTTGCTCTTACATGACTTTGCTATTTGCCGGTGTGATTTTTTGTCTGCGTGTGTTGGTGTTGGCTGTGTGCATCCTAGCTATGCAGAGGCCGGGTGTATGCTCTTTGTGTTTGTATCCTCTTGATGCTTCATTTTGAGCCAATAAAATCCACCCTTTATCGAAAAAGCTACATCAAAATGCGCGGATCTGGGTCGTGCAGTGCTCGGGCGTGATTTGATTTGGTTGGGTGCCGGTGGGAGGTTGTGGTGCCAGTTATGGTGGTGCAGCGGTGCGGCAACGGGGCTGGTCGGCTGCGTATCGATGGCCTGTCTCTTGGTGAGAGGCGGGCAAGGTTTGGCCTTTTGGGATCCGGAGCGGTGGCTTCGGCTGGTGGGAATGGCGGTGCCTTTGTGATAGGGGCCGTGATGCAGGTGCTAGTGGTCTGTCTTGGTCATGAGGGCGGAGAGGTGGTTCACGCGGAGGCGTTTGTGGGTTGGGTGTGGTCATTGGGGCTTCGGCTTGTGACCAAACTCCCTTGTGGGCGTCGTCCTCTTCATGTTCGGCTGCCTCTACCCATCGGCCGGTGGCTATGCTTGTGGTGGTTGGATAGTGGATTCTGGTGGTGAAGGACAATTTTTCTGGGCGAAAGCTCTGCCCGACGCTGCCGGTGCCAGTGTTGGTGACGCTCCTAAGCGCCGTTTTCCTCCTTGGAGGCGTCATCGTGTGGTGTCCTTCCCTACTTTGTGCTCAGGGTGAAAACCCTTGGTCCTACATGCCAGACCGGGCAGTGGCAACGGGGTTGCGTTATTCCCTTCTTGGAGGCTCCGTCTGGTGAGAAAGATCCTAGCTACTCGTGGTCAAGGATGTTGTTAGTGTTGGGGAATGTTGCATGGGAAACAAAAATTTTCCTACGCTCACCAAGATCCAATCTAGCAGATGATCATCTACGAGAGGGGAGATTGCATCTACATAGCCTTGTAGATTGCTAAGCGGAAGCGTTAAGAAATGCGGTTGATGTAGTCAAACGTATTCGCGATCCAATCACAATCCGTCCCGCGAATGTCTTCGCGATCCCCGTGAACGTCTTCGTGATCCAATCATGATCCGTCTCGCGAACTCTCGATCCAAGTGCCGAACGGATGACACCTCCGTGTTGAACATACGTACGGTTTGATGACGCCTTCACCTCCTCGATCCAGCGAGCGATGGTGAAGTACTAGCTCGATTCCTCCAGCAGCACGACGGCGTGGTGGCGGAATCTCAGCAGAGCTTTGCTAAGCACTACAGAGAGGAAGAGGGATGCGAGGGAGAGGAGAGGCAACACCGTGGCGTTGAGATGTGCTTAAGGGTGCGGCTGTCCTCTCTCTACCTCTCTAGATATAGGGGAAGGGAGGAGGGGTGGCGCTCCTAGGGTTTCCCCTTGGGGGGGGGGCAGGGCAGATGGGATCTCCCCTAGGGTGACTTGCCCCCCAAGCCGGTGGAGGGAACCCTAGAGGGGCGCCACCAACCCTCCTGGTTACGTGAGATGGGGCGAGGGAGGCGCTCAGCCCCTTAGTTGGCTGGTTTGCCCCCTCCCCTTGGCCCATGGGCCCCCCAACACTTGTTGCCCCCCCCCCCCCCCGAAACCCCTTTCAGTGACGCTGGTCATCACCCGGTACCCCCGGAACAATTCCGAACTCCAATACCCTTCGTCCAATATATCAATCTTCACCTCTGGACCATTCCGGAGTTACTCATCACGTCCCGGATCTCATCCGGGACTCCGAACAACCTTTTGTAACCACCATAATGACTCAACTATACTTATATCGTCCCCAAAGGTTAAGTGTGTAGACCCTGCGGATTCGAGAACTATGCAGACATGACCAAGACACCTCTTCGGTTAACAACCAATAGCGGGACCTGAATGACCATATTGGTTCCCACATATTCTACGAAGATCTTATCGGTCGAACCTCGATGTCAAGGATTCAGCTAATCCCGCATGTAGTTCCCTTTTCTATCGGTATGTTACTTGCCGGAGATTCGATCGTCGGTATCACCATACCTAGTTCAATCTCGTTACTGGCAAGTCTCTTTACTCGTTCCGTAATACAAGATCCCGTGGCTAACCCATTAGTCACATTGCTTGCAAGCTTCTTGTGATGTTGTTTTACTGAGTGGGCCCTAAGATACCTCTCCGTCATAGGGAGTGACAAATCCTAGTCTTGATCCATGCCAACTCAACAGGCACCCTTGGAGATACCTGTAGAGCACCTTTATAGTCACCCGGTTACGTTGTGACGTTTGGTACACACAAAGTACTCCTCCGGTGTCGGTTATTTGCATGATGTCATGGTCATAGGAACTTATACTTGACTTGCAGAAAACGATAGCAATAAACTTGACACGATCATATGTTACATTTATAGTTTGGGTCTTGTCAATCACATCATTCTCCTAATGATGTGATCCCGTTTTCAAATGACAACTCATGTCTATGGCTAGGAAACCATAGCCATGTTTGATCAATGAGCTAGTCTAGTAGAGGCTCACTAGGGACATGTTGTTGTCTATGTATCCACACATGTATCTGAGTTTCCGATCAATACAATTCTAGCATGGATAACAAACGATTATCATGAACAGGAAAATATGATAATAACTAATTTATTATTGCCACTAGGGCATATTCCCAACAGTCTCCCACGTGCACTAGAGTCAATAATCTAGTTCACATCGCCATGTGATTAACACTCATATTTCACATCGCCATGTGACTAACACCCAGAGAGTTTACTAGAGTCAATAATATAGTTCACCTCACCATGTGATTAACACTCCATGAGTTCTGGGGTTTGATCATGTTATGCTTGTGAGAGAGGTTTTAGTCAATGGTCTGCAACATTCAGATCCGTATGTACTTCGCAAATCTCTATGTCATATTGTAGATGCTGCTACCACGCTCCACTTGGAGCTATTCCAAATGGTTGCTCCATTATACATATCTGGTTTGCTACTCAGAGTCATCCGGATAGGTGTTAAAGCTTGCATCGACGTAACCCTTTACGCCAAACTCTTTATCACCTCCATAACCAAGAAACATTTCCTTATTCCTCTAAGGACAATTTTTGACCGTTCTACAGTGATCCACTCCCTGATCACTCTTGTACCCCCTTGCCAGACACGTGGCAAGGTACACATCAGGTGTGGTAGACAGCATGACATACCGTATAGAGCCTATGGCTATGGCATAGGGGACAACCTTCGTTCTTTGTCTTTCTTCTGCCGTG